>NC_061074.1:971624-1023660 GCF_021917145.1 Hypomesus transpacificus
ATTTCATTCCCACCCCAAAGATCATAATCCCACTCCACAGGTCTCCTGCTCCCGAAGCAAACCATTCTCCCTCCCTCTTTCCTTCCCAACGAGCCACTCACCCCATCATCCCCCCCCACACACACACACAAACACAAACACACAACGCGCCGCTCGGCTAGCCAGTCGGAATGGTCAACAGGTGTCACACTCGGCCGGGCGGTCATTGTGCACGTGAATGGTGTGAGGGAGGGGGGGGGGGGGGGGGTGGAGGTTGGTATTGTGTGTTAAGAGAGCAAACAGGGGGGCCGGCCCCGGGCCCCTCCCTCGATTCAGATCACATCAAAGCTGAACAAACGCACGCAGCCCTCGACCCCGCCCATGATTCTCACACAGCACGACCCCACGACCCCCCTGGATAAGTAACTAGGGGCTGGGCAGGCTGAAGGTGAGAACGACTGCTCCCCCCCACCACACACACACACTCCTCCCCAGAAGCAGGTTAAACATGGGGGGGGGGGGGGGGGGGGAGGTTACATCGTCTGACTAAGAAGACCTAGCAATGCAAAAGGCAGGAACAGATATTTGTAATCTTTGAGTGCTGACTAAAAGGGGGCTTGCGCGGCAGTCCCCCTGTGTGGAAGAGTGAGATGGAGTCGTGCGACGCAGGCTAGCTGCTCCTGCGGCCCTCCCCACACTACTGAAGCATGGCAGGCACGTCTGCAACGTATTTCATAAAGATGCCGTGTATAGCTCCATTTGAGTTCTTCTAGATTTCCTTATGTGTGAGAGACAGAGAGAGAGAGAGAGAGAGAGAGAGAGAGAGAGAGAGAGAGAGAGAGAGAGAGAGAGAGAGAGAGAGAGAGAGAGAGAGAGAGAGAGAGAGAGAGAGAGAGAGAGAGAGAGAGAGAGAGAGAGAGAGAGAGAGAGAGAGAGAGAGAGAGACAGATGTGTGTGTGTGTGTGTGTGTGTGTGAGAGAGATATGTGTGTGTGCCGGTGCTCTGTCTTCCCTGCAGCAGTGAGAGCTCACTGGGGGTTTCGAAGACAGGATGAAACACAGACTAGTGTCATGGCTGCACTGAGTTATAGCGCTCATAACACGCACACACACACACTGTATCTGAAACCAAAACACACCCAACACAAGACACACACAACACAGGCAGCCATAATCAATATGTTACACACATTCTTTGGCCATGCCAATAGAGAAGTCCCTCATCAACGCACACTGCACCACCACAGACCAATACTCTCCCTAGCAACACTCTGAGAAGGGAGGGAGGTCTGTCCTGTTCCTGATCCAAGACATGCTAATGCCCTTTAGGATGAACCTTCCGGAACCCAAGCCAACGTTTGTAATAGTTTAAATCATTTCACGTCTATGAAATGTAATGACTCTAGCCAACCTCACATTTGGAAGAATCAAATTAATTATGTTTGGGACATGCTGGGTAGCAACAGAAATAAGTATTTATAAGATAAATAATGAACTGTATCCATAAATCACGTAGAGCAAAACTAGATAAAACATTTATGTCTAAGGGTTACGTAACATGACAGGACATTAGAAAATGTACAAATATCAAAAGAACATATCAATAGGAGACTGTGACGGCACATCGTGGCCACTGTGAACTCATCTACAGTATGTGTGGAGTGGCAACAAAAAAAGAATCAAAAGCATTGACTTCTAGAAGTGTCCCACTCATGTTTCTGGGGGGCTCATCATGGAGATGGGAGTGAAGGACGATGTGGCATCATACAGCATAGGGAAGTCAGCAAAGTGCTATCCAAATTGCCCATTGGTTCCTGCAACTCCAAATTGGATTTACCCCTGGTGGTCCCAGCCTTCACTCTCTACCTCCCACCCCCCTAGCCCCCAGCCTTCACCCACTACCTCTCAGCCCCCAGCCTTCACCCTCTACCTCCCAGCCCCCCAGCCTCCCCCCCCCCCCCCCCCACCAGCCTCTACCCCAGCTTATGGTCCTCTCTGCAGCCTGTGGGGCCCAGTGCCTAATTGAATCAAGGGGTAGGAGCCAGGGCAGTGATGCGCTCACACACTGACCTGTGCTGCCGGTTCATGGTAGCCACCATGAGGGGCGTCCATCCCAGACGGTGGCGGTGGTTAGGCTCCACCCCCTCGGACAATAGCCTGGTGGGAGACAGACACCCAACATGTTTACTGCATCTCTATCAGGGACAGAAAGACGGACAGACAAACAGACAGGGAAGGAGAAAGAAAGCACATGACTCTTTGGATCCTATGTGTTGAAGCGACGGCCCATCTTCTCTTCATCTACGAGTGTGTGTGAGTGTGTGTGTGTGTGTGTAACTGATCCATCCGCCCCCCCCCCCCCCCCCCCCCGTTCCGTCGATGGATGGTGTCTATGTTTACTATAAACACTCTACCCTCGCTTTAACCTGGCCTCTCTGATGCCACCGACCGACCCCCCCCCCCCACCCGGGACACACACTCTACTAAAGTACTTAACACATCTGTGATTGTGTCTGCTGCTGCAGTGTTACCTGCACCATCTGCCACAGATGCACAGGTAACCTTAACCAACACACACACACACAGCTAGTAACACACACACACACCCAGAAGTAAGTGTTATATGAGAGAAGGGACCAGATGAGGTACAGCTACCACAATAGCAGGGACAGGTGTGGGAGCCATTGGGATTCCTGGAAGGTCATGGTGTGAGATGTTCCACTCTCTGCAGAGTGGACGACACCGAACAGATGGTGGGTTTTTAACTCTCCCACCACCCCCCACCACCACCACCACCCGCCCCGGGTTCCCCTCCCGCCCTGCCCATGCCCCTTAGCACCCCTCTGCCCCCCCCCCCCCCGGCCCGGCGGTTGTGGGTGACTAGGTTTTGGGGTGCTAGGAGACGGGAGGTTGTTTGAGTTTGGGCTCAGCTCGAGCCTGTGTGCTAATGAGAGAGTCACACAAAATGGAGGGAGAGACAGAGGGGGGGAAACCAGAGAGGAAAAGAGCGGAAAATACATCCTGAAGCGAAGGAGTGTGTTAAGTGGGTGTAGCCTTTTGCAGTGCTGCATCCCAACCTCCGCCTTCCCCGACAGACTGAGATTCCACAGAACTCTTACCCCACCTGGTGGTCAAACATGGGAACTGGAATCAGAAGATCCATCGATAAGATAAACCTTTATTTGTCCCACAGTGGGGAAATTGCAGTTTGCAACAGCAGCAGGGTACAGTACAGCCCTCAGAGTAACAATTTAAAATATAGAAGATATATATATATTTACACAACTGATCTGATGAAAGTAATGACCTCAGAGCTCCACAAAGACGTGACCTAAGTTCCACAAGAAATCCTTGAGTGTCAGGTGTAGTGCAAATTATACAATGACAATCGGGGGGGGTCAACTTCCTGTTGTTTTTACCTCTTTTGGGGGGGATCCAAAACTGAATAAGGGGGGTCACACACCCCCCAACCCGATTCGCATCTCTTTTCCACCAGCGTAAACCCGGTGCTAGTTCAGAACTGATGCTAGCGACTGTTCAGAGTTGATCAGATAACTAAACCCAGGGTACTGTGTGAGATACTAGTCCTGAGTGTGTGTGTGTGTGTGTGTGAGGGGGGGGGGGGGGGGACGACTACAGGATGATGTGATTGGAGGAGAGGAAGAGTACCTGGACACATCCAGAGTGTTATTGGTCCTTGCTGCCTCCAGGAGGGGCGTCACCTTCATGGATGAGAGAAGAAGAGAACAAGAGGATCACAAACAGCAAACCTCTGCAGAAGTGAGGAGTCGAACACAACACGCAAACTCAATCGCAGACACACACACAGTCAAGACAGACCTTTGGAATCAGAGTCTTTTTTGAGGCAGAAGGCTACTGCTGCAGCAGACAGTACCCCCGCAGAAGCCATTCCATATCGGCTGCGTCCACTTCTCTCCCCGCCCTCTCCATTGGTCCTCTCGCCGCTCTCCACCCAATACTGGCTGGTATTGCGTCCCCTGGAGGCCAAAGAGGCCCATGAGTTTCGACGTCCTTCCAGGTTAGATAGCCACCTGGGGGTGAGCTGGTGGTACTGCACGACTGGGTTCACGATGGGGGCTTTCGTCTCCTCACTCAAAATGCCCTTTCTGGAGATTCGAGAGGTGGAGACGATAGGATTCCGATTAGCGTCCGGTGTCTTGAGGAAGCTTTGGCTCCGTGCAGGGTCAGCTGTGCTGGTCTGAAGGACACGACACGGAGACAAGCTTCGCGACCTTCGCATGAAGATCCGTGGTGGAATCGAAGACAACATGGCGATAGGCTCACCTCATTCACAGTGCCCGTACAGGTTCAGTCCTAGTATTTCCAAAAAATATTTGGTATATTGGAACTTTGGTCTATTGACCCTACCTCTTCAAGTGGACCCTCTTAACCCCGATGTGACAGGTAGCTAGGCAGCACGACAGGACAAAACAACCGCAGCGGCAGCATAGATGTCACTGGAAAGCGCAATGTTTCATGGGAACAGTAGTCTCCAGGCCACAAGAGAGACGCAACTTTTTAATGTAGGCTACGGAACATAGCATAGGTTACTCTGTTGATAAGGGTTCCTTACCACTGTCACGTAAACTATACTTTCACCATATCTGTCAATCTATTAACACTGCGATATGCAGAAGAATATTCTGTTGTAGTTATAACAGTACTTTTCTCAAGCTACGGTTTGGCCAGCAGATGTCCCCACCTCTTAGAAATGCATGCGCATACCTTACGCCATAAGTTTGTGTCGTTTTTGTGATGTTTGTGAAGGATTTAGGCTACATCGTCTGAATATCTTTTCATCTAAATGTTGCCTAAAGATTAGCAGGTTAGACCAGGGGCGTCATTATCACTACATGGACAGCCCCCCCCCCTTTTTTTACATTTGTATTTTATTTCAATACAACAATTGTTTCATTTTATTATAGTCATTTTTAAAAGCTGTCCCCCAACAATTAAAAATAAATCTATGCCCCTGGACTATAGACAAATGAAATGGTCATGATTTTGGCAGTTTTGGATGGGCCTTAGGGACAGCTTGATAGGTTATTGTTGAGGGGGATGGAGGGGTGAGGGTTGATGCAGTCCAGCGTCATAGACCCTGGCCTATATTCATATCTCCCAAAACCAGCTCCTCTTGTCCTTTCCAAACAAAGTCTAGTACTGGGGCACCTTTTCACACTGGGTAGAGTAGGGCTTCTAGCCCACCACTGCTATTATAGATGGTGTGAAGGCTACTGTCTGGCTCAACATTGATAAACATAGGCCTAGAGTTGTTACCGGTTTCATTTTAGGCCTACATCATTCATTCAAAGCATGTTTAGAGCTGTATAGGCTAATAATAAAATGTGATGCAGTCTTTATAATATACAGATACATCTCCTCTGAGAGACATGGAGAAAGAGAAAAGAGAGAGAAATAAATAAATTGAATGAACTAATTCAAAGTAGTAGGTCACTCAAGTGATTTAACTGGTTTGCTTTCTTCAGAGGGTAAAGAGCTGTTCGACATTCTCTCCACCTGAAGAGAAATATCCCCATGTGGGAGCCGTCCAAACTCTCTCTCACACACACACGCTCTCTCTCTCTTTCTCTCTCTCTCTCTCTCTCTCTCTCTCTCTCTCTCTCTCTCTCTCTCTCTCTCTCTCACACACACACACACATACACACACACACAAACACACACAGCCAGAGCCATAGCTCAGAGAAAATACGTCATTTTACTTTATTACCGTTTCCACTTCTAAATGGAACTGATATAAAATTGTTCGCTTTCCCAGACTCATAAATACACTAGAGCAGGGGCTGGATTGCCATAGACAGAGGCCTGATATCAACAAGAGACAGGAATTCAACGTGTCACAAACAGGTGCAACATTTTCCAACATTATAAAGGCTTCATTATATCACTTTCGTCTTTCCTTTCATCTGTTCTTTACTTCTTCATTTGTGCTCTGTAAAAATATCCAGTGAGTTAGTCAGTGCAATAATATAGTGTATTTCAGTTCAGTCCTAATACAGGTAGGCCTATATGAGTTAACTAGGCTTCTGGACCTCATTGTGTCTAGGCCCAATTATTCTACACCTACACCAGCCGCTATGGCGACTCTGAGAGCCGAGCTTGTTCTGTGAGGCGGAATGATATAGAACAGGATGAGAGGTAGGAGGGTACACGTCAGCTAATGGGACCAGGCGCGTTCCCGACGGGCCCTGACACAGGGGGAGTGTGTGCGTGCTTCCATGCGTGCGTGTTAGTGCGGGCAGAGGGGGCGGTTCCACCCCAATTGCCAATCTGAATTCGGTTGTCGGTGTATACAGCGCTCTCCCTCCTCCCGCATCTACCCTTTCCACGCCGCATCTACAGCATAGCCTGCGACGCTGAACCTCAAACACACCGCCGCTGCGATGATCGGCAATATACGTTCATCTTAAGAAGAGAGAAAGAGAAAGAATACCTTTCAGGTCAATCTGCTGTATTAATATCTCTTCTGGCGATAGACGCGGAAACAAACGTCTGTGAGAAAACTGCTGGGGACTGCGCCGGACTAAAACTTCTTTGATCAGAAACCAGCTGCCAGTAATATTAAACAGTTTTTGAGTTCAAAAAGGCATTTTTTTTGTGTCTAGAGAAATTGTCTGTTTTCCTCGGGTTGAACGGTTTCTAAGCCTGCACGAAGCGTCGCTTGCTAAACAAGACCCATCATAAGACGCGGTTTAAAGGTCGCGTGTTCGGCATGTGTAAAAAAAGCTTCTTGTGAAGAAAATTTCATTAGAGGAGTAATTCAGTCAGGGGAGGAGAGAAAGGAGACTCTTTTCTCCGCCTACCGGCTCGCCCGTCCGTCTCAGGCCCCCGGGAACCCTCTACCCAAACCTCAGGCTATACCGTTTTCTTCCTCTTGAGCTGAGCTCAGCTGTGCCCGTTAACGTACGATGTCGGGTGAGGGTGTTTTGATACCAGACGATCGAGCGTTTGCCAGTTTCAAGGCGGAATGCCTGTGTGAGGAAGGCTGGGGTCTGACATACAACAAGGCGGGCACCACGGTGTGGACCCAAGTTCTGGAGTCGGAAAAATCACTACACAAAATTAAGGTGAGGATAACAGGTTCTGGCCGCACAGGTGACTCTGAAATATGGTCTTGGCGACAAAGGCCACGGTTATGTCCTTGTCAGGATCTAGTGGGGCTTAAAAAAACTTTATATTATATTTGATTGTTTTAATATGTAAATAGTAAATAATAACGTTTTCCGTCCTCACATCCTACAAAGTTTAAGACATAGAACTGGGTGTGTACGACTTTGTGTCTAGCAGCCTGTGTATCCGGGTCCTGCAAACAGGTGTTGTACTTGTACGGTGGTTGTTTGACAAAGGGAGAGATAAATGCTCTGTGTTTGACTGTTGGTTGTGTGTGTGTGTGTGCATGTGTGTGTGTTGATGAGACCATGAGACCATGTGTGACTTAAGACATGTTTGTGCTTGCGAGAAACATGTGACTCATTAGTCCCAGGTGCTGTGTGGCAGTTGTGTCATCCAGATATCCTTACTCTGCTATATTCTACCTGTGTGTGTGTGTGTGTGTGTGTGTGAGAGAGAGAGACAGAGAGAGAGAGAGAGAGAGAGAGAGAGAGAGAGGGGAGCAGTAGGCAGGCAGACAGTTGGACTTATTTGCCTAATTCCGCAATGTATGTGTGCTTAAGGACAGTCCCTATCTTAACAGCACAAACATTCGACAATAATATCAGGTGTCTGTGCGCACATAGCTTTGTGTCTGACAGGACCATAGCATAACAGTTGGGCCTTTCCTTAATGGCTTCCCAAACAAGCTTCCAAGATAGAAGGGTGAAATGGCACTGGCCATAGTCCCTTAAACAACACACACACAGCATAAACAAACACAAACATACACACAGCCCCCCCCCCCCCCCCACACACACACACACATTTAGCTTCATGTGCAGAAGTGTGTTGTGGTTTGGGGTTTTCTATTGGTGCAACCGTCCAGGAGGCGTGTTTGCATGTGTGTGTTCACATGAGGCAATGTAGCCAAGGATGCTGTCCTGCTATTTATAGACAAGTAGAAAAGAATGGATGCTCCCCTAGCTGATGCATGTGAAAGGAATGCAATGATGCTCTCTTTGAGTCTCTCTTTCGCTTTCTTTCAATCCCCCCCAACCGGCCAGCAGTGCAGTGGCCCTGCCGTGGTCCTACAGCAGGAAAGAACAATAACACGCAAAATGCTGAGGCACTGAAAGTGAGGAGAGATGGGAAGGAAGGCTGGGGATGGGCGGAGAACAGGAAAAGCAGAGCAGAGAGGAGGGAGGGAGGGAGGGGGAAAGAGAAAGAGAGGCAGGGCGGTAGTGTGTTATCACTTTGCTGAGTGAGTTGGAACTGTGTGTCGTGTTTGTGTGTGCGGGTGTGTGTGTGTGTGTGGGCGGTTTATTTACTGGAGTTGTTTGAAAAGCTGTCAGACCAACCCCCCCACCTCTCCCATACCCACACACGGACACATGGACATACTGTAGATATAGACATACATAGATATACTGTAGGTACACACACACACACATAGACATACTGTAGATATAGACATACTGTAGACACACACACACACACAGTGGAGGAGACTCCCAAGATGGGGATCTGAGGGAAGCCCTGCAGACACAGTGTTCCCCCACTCTCATCCCTCTCATCCCTCTCTCCTCTCATCCCTCTCTCCCACACTCCTCTCATCCCTCTCTCCTCTCATCCCTCTCTCCCACACTCCTCTCATCCCTCTCTCCTCTCATCCCTCTATCCCACACTTCTCTCATCTGTCTCTTCCACACTCCACCAGCAGGACCCTGCAGATGAACAGAGACAGAGAAGGAAAGTGCCCACGTGTGTGTGTGTGCGCGCGTGTGTGTGTGATGCGGGGTGTCGGCGGCGACGTCGAAAGTTGGGGGTTAAAGGTTGGGTCTCTCTCCTTTCTCTGTTGTCATCTCACCCTCCTCAGCCTCTCTCTGCCTGTCTCGGCCTCATCAGCCTCTCTCTGCCTGTCTAGGCCTCATCAGCCTCTCTCTGCCTTTCTCAGCCTCCTCAGCCTCTCTCTGCCTGTCTCAGCCTCTCTCTGCCTGTCTCAGCCTCCTCAGCCTCTCTCTGCCTGTCTCACCCTCCTCAGCCTCTCTCTGCCTGTCTCACCCTCCTCAGCCTCTCTCTGCCTGTCTCGGCCTCATCAGTCGTGGAGTGCGCTGGATTAGTTTAATAGAGTTAAAAGTTGTCCTCCCTCCTCTCCCTCCCTCTCGTTTTTCCTCTCCTGTTTCAGTCTGCCCTGTGGACACAACAGTTCCATTATTCCTCCATTGTGACTTTTAAGCCTTGAAACACACACACACACACAGAGTCAGTGCAATCCTAGATGTAATTGAGACTTCACCTGTAAATGAAGTGCGTGAACTCTCATCCCCTGTACTCCCCTCACCCACTGGCTATCTTTCCATTATCTATCATGCCCTCACTGTCCATCTTTTATCTATCATGCCCTCACTATCGATCTTTTATCTATCATGCCCTCACTGTCCATCTTTTATCTATCATGCCCTCACTGTCCATCTTTTATCTATCATGCCCTCACTGTCCATCTTTTATCTATCATGACCTCACTGTCCATCTTTTATCTATCATGCCCTCACTGTCCATCTTTTATCTATCATGCCCTCACTGTCCATCTTTTATCTATCATGCCCTCACTGTCCATCTTTTATCTATCATGCCCTCACTGTCCATCTTTTATCTATCATGCCCTCACTGTCCATCTTGTATCTATCATGCCCTCACTGTCCATCTTTTATCTATAATGACCTCACTGTCCATCTTTTATCTATCATGACCTCACTGTCCATCTTTTATCTATCATGCCCTCACTGTCCATCTTTTATCTATCATGACCTCACTGTCCATCTTTTATCTATCATGCCCTCACTGTCCATCTTTTATCTATCATGACCTCACTGTCCATCTTTTATCTATCATGCCCTCACTGTCCATCTTTTATCTATCATGACCTCACTGTCCATCATTTATCTATCATCCCCCTATCTGTCCTTTATCTATGAGGAGAGGAGGGGAGAGCAACTTTAATAGTGGTTGCTAATGGGTGTGAAATCATCTGTGACACACAGATGACCCCCCCCCCCCCCCCACACTCTCTCTATTGTTGTTCCGATATCTCCCCCTGGTTGTGGTAACCGTAGAAACAGTGTTACTCTAGGGCTGCAGTGAGCTGGTGCTCTGTCTATGTGTGTGTGTATATGTATGTGTGTGGGTGTGTGTGTATATGTGTGTATATGTATGTGTGTGGGTGTGTGTGTATATGTGTGTATATGTGTGTGTCCATGTGAGTGTCACCCTCAGTCCTTAGATTTAAAGCCCCCAGTACTGGCATTATTCTAGACGCAGAGTTTAACAATAAAAGTGGCACACCCACACATTCTCTCTCTCTCTCCCACTATCACACCCATCTAGGCTCTCTCAAACCTGTTCTGTCCCAAACAACACTTTGTGTGTGTGGGGAGAATTCTCCATTTTGGTGTGGTGTTTACGTGCAGTAGCTGTAGTGACATGTCAGTGTAAGTTTGTGGGCTTCGTAAGTGCTTGCATGTCCAGTAAATGTGTGGATGTTTGTGTGTGTTTTTCTTCCCCAGTGTCGGATGGTGTGTAAAGATGTGTCAGCTGAAGCCATGTACGACGTTCTTCATGACATTGAGTACCGGAGAAAATGGGACGCAAATGTGATCGAGACCTTTGACATTGGGAAACTGACCGTCAACACGGACGTGGGATATTACTCATGTATGGCACACACACACACACGCACGTCAATGTTGATCATAATGGCGTTAACGCAAGCACACACACACCTGACTAACCGGCTCTCTCTTAGGGAAGTGTCCTAAGCCTCTTCGAAACCGTGATGTCATCACTCTAAGGTCCTGGCTACCAATGGGAGGAGATTACATCATCATGAACTACTCTGTTAAACATTCCGTGAGTAGACGCAAGCACACACACACACAAACACACACACAAACAAACACACACATACACACACACTTGTTGGGATTGAAAATAATAATACGTCACAAATTGCTTAATGGAAAGAAAATGGGAGTTGCACGATGTTATTGTGAGGACCACAATGCCACAAACACATTGACAAGGTTTGAGCGCCTGGAATTGTGTGATTGTGTGGCCCGGTCCTGCTCTGAAACTGGACTCCTGCTCCTCGTGGTGTCCTTGAGGGGAAAGGCACCACAGCTTCATCAGCAGAGACTCTCCATCATAATGCTGGAGAATCTCTGCTTCAGACAGTCATCAGGTTCCACAGGGCACTGTGAGGATTAGGAACAGTGCATGAGGCCTTCTAGGAGGTGTGTGTGTGTGTGTGTATTGCTCAGTTTGGAACCAGGCCCACGCTAATGTTTTTTATTGCCCATAGGAGAAAGAGGGTGAAAGCCATTCTGTGTGGAGATAAAGCACTTATCAGCCAGGTCTCTCTCTCTCTCTCACACACACACACACACACACGCTCTCTCTCTCTCTCTCTCTCTCTCTCTCTCTCTCTCTCTCGCTCTCTCTCTCTCTCTCTCTCTCTCCTCTCTCCCTCTCTCCCTCTCTCTCTCTCACACACACAATCACGCTCTCACTGGGACAGGCCCTCTCGCACGGTACTTCTTCCTCTCTCAGTAAGTAGGGGGACGTTTAGGGAAACGTAAAACCTCTCATGTGACCGTAAGCTCCCCCAGTGGACTTCCTCATTCCTGAGCATTAATGAGCCGCCAGCCGCAGCCTCTGATGACAGAATGTGTACATGTGATGAAGGGTGCCCTTTGAAAGGGTTTTCATTGGGAGCGTTGTTGTCAGAGAGACTGCAAGAGTAGGCGAATGCCGTGAAGGGTCCTGGGCACTATGGTGGTCGAGAGGCATGCCTTTAGATAGTGTGCTCGTGTGCGCTCGAGTCCTTTCCTTCGAGGGCTCCTGATCCATGTGTACCGTGTCAGAGCGGTGCACTGCTCTGCATCGTTAATCTCCGTGCTTCAAACACCACGTCAGCATGTCTCCAACCTTCTGGTGCCAGGAACTGGCACGGTTCATGGGGGACCGCTTCTCCTTTAGTTACTGATTTTGATTTCCCTCTTCAAAATGTAACCTATACTTTTATCCAAAGCAATATTCGGAGGGGGGGGGGGGGGGGGGCGCTGTCAGATATCTAGCCACCGAGCCGCAATGACTTACTTACACTCTAGAACTTTTCTGTCCTTCGAGAGGCCATTTGTTATACAGCACAGGACATACAGACACACGTAAAAAACGCATCAAAGTAACAAAACCAAACAAATCTCACCATCACCTACAGCAGCCATCATAAATATCATCACAGTCCAGGCAGACATTGAAGGTGCATGTCAATAACTGTATGCCAACAATTGTAATAATAAACTAAATGAATACATAATTAGTATACTGCACCCCCCTAGTGTAGACCATGTATTTCACCCCCCTAGTGTGGACCATGTATTTCCCATGGAAATGGGGAACAATATAGAAAAAAACAATACTTGAATGACAAATAAAAATCGGTCAAACCCTTGCCTTACTCAGAAGGAGGTGTCTGTTCTTGACAGCTATTCCACCTGTTTCCTGCAGAAATATCCCCCCAAAAAGGAGTTGGTACGAGCCGTATCTATTCAGACGGGCTACTTGATCCAGAGTCAAGGACCAAACCAATGCACTCTGACCTACCTGGCCCAGGTGGACCCGCGAGGTAACACACACTCATGCATGCGCACAGGCCCAGTTCACAGGCATGGTTCATACTGATTACCTTGTTTCTACAGAATGATCTGGATCATTCTTTGGATATATGACACAGTTTTTGGAGGACGGGGGAACCTCCCTCCCTCCCTTTTCTTCTAACTGTCACTCACTGTCAGTTTGTCCTATAAAAACTGGTAGCTGTTAACTTCCACAGTTGTGGTTTGGTATGCACATTCATCTGCTGCATGTTATTTAAAATGCTAGGGCGACGAACAGCCAGTCAGCTAGAATATACTACTTATATAACGACCTAAGTCATAAACCGTGGTAAAACCTGTAGTTTACTTATTCTTACCACAAACCGGTGCTGATAAATTGGAGGCTCTTTTTGCAGCAGTGCTGTAAAATCCCTGGTCGTTCAACCAGGGATCCTGATTCCAGCCAATACAATTCGTTTGTTCTTGGTTACTCTATTTTTTTAACAAGATAACTCTAGATTAACCCATCATGAAAGAATCAAATGGAAATAGTTTGACGTGGTAAGTGTGAAAAGGGTCATTCAAATGACCAGCACAACCCTTACTCTACAGATGC
Organism: Hypomesus transpacificus; assembly: GCF_021917145.1. Lineage (NCBI taxonomy): Eukaryota > Metazoa > Chordata > Actinopteri > Osmeriformes > Osmeridae > Hypomesus > Hypomesus transpacificus. The sequence continues at coordinate 985,004 of NC_061074.1, forward strand.
ACAAACACAGTATAGACCAGTACACAGGTGTTACCTGTCACAGCACTGTAGCTATGTGGGTCCACTGGACTTTAAACAGAATTCATCACAGAACCCTTTATTTGTATCAGAAGAGTTTAAGCTGTGGTGGTCAATTGAATTTCCTTTCTTCTGAGGCTGCACAAACCATAACTTAGCACATAAAACAGTTCTTTGGTGTTGGGGTGTATCACATCTTTTATCATGTTTACTGTGGCTCACAAGCCATGGTGTAAGAAACTACCTCTCTCTCTGTCTCTCTCTATCTCTGTCTCTCTCTATCTTTCTCTCTCTGTCTCTCTCTCTCTGTGTCTAACTATCTGTGTCTGGTTGTCTCTCTCACTATATATATATATTTCTCTCTTTGTCTCCCTCTCCAGGTTCCCTTCCCAAGTGGGTTGTGAACAAGTCTTCCCAGTTTCTTGCTCCCAAAGTAAGTGCAGGATGCCCGGTCCACATTTAAGGATGTTAATCAATGCTCGCTCACACAAGCACGCCCCCCCCCCCCCCCCCCCCCCCCCCCACCCCTCTTCCAAATATCCAGTCCTGCTCTCCAACAGTAGGTGTGAGCAGGAGCCATAGGGTTCTGTATGTTTCAACATGGTTTCTTGTAGAGGGACGACCAGAATGAAACTGGGCTTCAGTGAGGTGTGTGTGTGAGTTTAATGCATGGAGTGCTAATCCAGCAGTCTGCCTGTCAGCACTGGGCAGCAGCAGCACATATGTATTATTAATGTTTCCTCCCACGCTCTGCTGACCTACACCAGTGTGTGTGTGTGTGTGTGTGTGGGGGACAAAAATAGGTCACTTGTTCTCAAGGGAACACATCATAAGAAGGGAAGCCCTAGATGTATTCAGTCTACAGACAGCATACATACTCAGCAACACACACACACACATTCCTGCTGTATACACAGATTCTATATGCTTGGGTATTGTTCAAAACTGTCAGCTGTGAGCTCATGCAAATAATTCTCTTGGTTTGAGTGTGAAGTATATTGTCCCTTACCGTGAGTGTGTGTGTGTCCACAGGCAATGAAGAAGATCAACAAGGCATGTTTGAAGTATGCAGAGTGGAAACAGAGACACAACCCTGGCTTTAAACCCTGGCTCTACCCTGAGCAGACTACACTACCCAGCATCCACCTCTCTGATCTGAGCATCCAGCATGCTGACAGCCTGGAGAACATCGACGAGAGTTCCCTCACTGAGACACACGAAAGAGACAGCGACTAACCACTGACACATGCACACACACACACAAACACACATTCACAAATCTCTCCATAGTGTCTGTTTGCCCTGTTTGTCATCTAATAGGATGTGTCTGGGTCACTTTGTCCTGTGTTTACATCAGTTATGCAGATTTGTAGAGGGCAGCTTGAACACACAATCACACACGCACGCACATACGCACGTACAATACATGCTGAAAAGCCAACATAACCACAGGTGCGCTGTATGGTCACTGGTGATGTATGAATGTATGTCAAGTTTCAGACTGAAATACATATTCCTACAGAGGTTTTCAAAAATGCCCGTATTACGAGTCTTTCTTTCCCTGCATGTGTGTGTGTGTGTGAGCGTGTGTGTGTGAGCGTGTGTGTGACAGAAGGAGTCAGGGCAGGAGTGCACATGATAGTAAAATATGGTTTGCAAATGACCCCATTAGTGAACAGATTGTTCTGGTCTCATTCTGTCTTCCCCCTGTCAATCACTCACACACACACACACACACACACACATACGAAACACAATCTCTGACAAACACACACCCCAGCATGAGAACAGCTGTACTGACAGAGGTCAGAGGTCAAACAGCTCGCAGTGATATTGATCGACAGTCCCATCAAACCCACACGTATGCACAAGTGGTGAAACACACCACTGTGTGTGTGTGTGGCCTACATCAGAATGAGAATCCCCAATTGGTTGGCATGGCAACTCCCTAGTGAATTTAGTACTACTGGGAGATAGGGAACAAGAGAGGGAGGGAAGGAGGGAGGGAGGGAAGGAGGGAGAGAGGGAAGGAGGGAAGGTGTTGATATGCCACTCTTGACATGACTTTTACCTTCCTGTTGTTTCGGTGTGGTTGAACTGAGCGTATGAGAGAGACCGTGTTCATCTGAGGGACCTTGGTGTGTAAGGGACAGTGTCTGTCGATGAGAAAGAGTGTGTGTGTGTGAGGAAGAGACTGTTTGACACTGTTGATAATAACTCACTAGAAACACCCCAGATGGAACCCCTACCTTTACTGAGGTGCAGGGAAACCTGCCACACTCGCCACACACACACACACTCACACACACTACTAGACTCTGCCTTTGGGCCAGTCTCTGTGTGTGCCTGTGTCAGTGTGTGTGTGTGTATATTGGTGCTTGTGCCAGAGAAAATGAGTCTGTGTGTGGTGTGCGTATGTTTCAGAGAGAATGTGTGTATACGAGAAAGTGTGTGTGTTTTAAACTGTATGGCTCAGTCTCATTACTGTGTCCCATCGACCTTGCACCATGGATTATTGTATAAGTCTTGTGTGATAGCATCCCTGTATGTGTGTGTGTGTGTGTGTGCAGGGAGAGGGAGACACGCATGCAGTGTGATGGCCTGTCACAGTCTGCCACCCCCACACGGAGCCAGCCCATCACTACCAGCTATGAGTCACAGTGTCTCCCCCCCTCCTCCTCCTTCCTCTATCCCTCCTCGTCATCCCCCGTCTACTCTCCTTCTCCTCCTCCACCACCTCCCTGTTCTACCACTCTCTCCTCCTCCACCACCTCCCTTCTCTACCACTCTCTCCTCCTCCACCACCTCCCTGTTCTACCACTCTCTCCTCCTCCACCACCTCCCTTCTCAACCACTCTCTCCTCCATCCACCATCTTTCCTTCCACCCCTCTCCTAACGTTTCTCCTTTTTTCACCATCCGTCTACCCCCTCCCGCACACCACCGAAGGCACAAAGTCAATCATTTATGAAGCCAATGGCTATGCTCTAGAGTTGCTCAATGTTTTATGAGACGGTATATCCTAGCGGCCCACTGTCTGTCCCTATGACGAGTGGGAAGTGTACTGCGGAGGTAGGCCCTCTGAGGCGCTTAGCTGTGTTCAGGGCCGCCATCTCAGCATAATGGTCGTCTATTGCCCTCTTGTGGTTTGCTTCGTAAACTACCGTAATACGTAGCCCGCAAATCCGTGTCCAAAAATGGGCAGTCCAGCTCCAGGCTAGCAATATTCGACAACACATTTCTACTCGTGTCAACTAGGAATTGATATGGGCATAGCGAATCATTGATTCAGGCGCCCAAGTAGGCTACATAAACCACCCAGTTTGAATGAAAATTTGAATGAAAAAACTGCGAGTGGAACAGCGGACATCTCGGACTTGGGCCCCCCTTCATCAAACGTCACGTGATCGCCGCGGAAGTTTTTCTGGGGATTCTTTACTTGCTGCAATGTTTTCTAGGCGTGAGAAAATGTTATCCGCTCCGCGAATTGAAAACAACCTTTCTTTGAAACGACCCTACTAGAAAACGTGTCTTTCTTCTCAGAATAAAGGTAAAGTGTATGCTATTTTATTTTATTTTAATGTTTAGTGCAGCATAAAACGCTGAACAATTTAAACAATTCGTAACTTTCTATTTTACTTTATTTTACTGTGTTACTTTAAACTGTGGCACTTTCATTTAATTAAGTGGACAAAAGCTTAATTTATTTCTTACATTTTTTAAGTAGGAGAAAGGTCTAGGACAGGCTATGCAGTTTCAACCTGTTGCGTTGCTGATTGTTCTTATCGGTGGTCTGATGTAGTGGAGTCTAATCGGTAAATCAAATGTTTAGATCAAATAAATAGCTTATGTGTTTTATCGTTACGATTGCTGGCTAAAGTACGGTCAGATCCCAGTTATTGACCAGAGTGTACAATTCGAGGGTTTTGTTTGTTTTCATGGGAGCTAAGACTCCGAGAATGGAATGCTGACGCGGTTGTTTATCCCGCTAGGATTCAGTATTCTTAGCGGATCTCGCGGCGATTTGGGTCTTGTGCCTCTTTCCATTTCTGGTCCTTTTTTTTTTTTTTTTTTTTTGTTATGTCACTGTCACTTTGAATTTAAAGATACAAAACTGCCAGCTAAACAACAATTTCACCACAACTGCCAGTGTGTGTGTGTGTGTCAGACCAAAAAGGGTATAGGCTATGTGCATATACAGTATTAAAGACATGTCAGTATAAAATAGGGATTATATGCAGCACTTGCTGGTTTTGACCTTCATAGATAATCATCTGCTGGCTCTCACTTCCTTGGTTAAGAAAAAAAGACACTTCTCTCTACTTTATGTGTTTGTGTATCCAGAATCAGTGGTCCGCTCACTCTACCACGACCATCCATTAGGGAATATTGGCGATGATGACGATGAAGAAGATCAGTATGTGAAACTCGGCCCCTTGAGTGTGTGTTTTTAATCATGGTTTCCATGTGTGGGAGACACTTTGAATTCAAAGATACAAAGCTGCCAGCTAACCAACACTTCCACCACAACTGCCATTAGTGTGTGTGTGTGTGTGTGTGTGTGTGTGTGTGTGTGTGTGTGTGAGAGAAACAGACAGATAGACAGAGAGAGGGAGAGAGCGAGAACAGTGTGAGAGGCGTTTCTTCAGATGACCTCTCCATCAATGAAACCTTTAAATGGACATTGATTTAATGTGAACAGAGTTGAGGGATGAGTCAGAGCGTTCGAGCAGTGACTCCAGCCGTAGAAACACAGTGGGCTTTATATGGGGCCCGCAAGTCACAGGAACAGGAAGTACATTCACTCTGACTCACCTGTAGAGAGTCAAGAAGAGGAACAGGGATTCAGAGGACTCTGTGTGTGTGTGTGTGTGTGTGGGGGGGGGGGGTCTCCAGGTTCTAATGCTTGTTGCAGGCTCCTGGTCTCCTGACGGAAACAAACCGTTTCCAAAAAAGGAAAGAAAGGGTGAGGGGAGGGGGGTGGGGGGACTGCATGCTGTGTGGAGCCAGAGTAGGGAGTGTGGAGTGTATGGAGGGGGGGTGGGTGGGGGCTGTGATGAGGTTGATTGGTGAGCCATGTGCAGACTCAATCACTTAAATACATTTGGTGCATCCGAGTTGAAATAAGTACATTAAGTAGCCTACATACTTAATGGGACTGATTCTATGGTTTCAATGAAGTATAATGGGCAAAAACAGTTTATGTGAGTATAGCAGAACAAGAGTAAGGATAGTTCATATACAGTAGTAACTATGTAGAATTGAAAGTGTGTGCTTGTGAGAAGATGCTAATGACATTCAGACTTTTTTCAGCACAGTTATGCCCCCCCCCCCCCCCCCTCTCTCTTTCTTTCTACAGCTTATCCTCCCTCTTATGTCGTCGTGGAATTTCTTTCTCATGGGGTTTTTAGAGTTGGTGCTCTGGTACAGCACATTGTTCTTACTCTCCTGAGTGTGGGCCTGTCTTTGTGTTGGTGTGCTCAGTGGGCGCTCAGGTGTCAAGTCAGGGTGTAACTGTGTTGACTGGAGGATGTATGCGTGCGGTCTGTGTCTCATCATCAGAGCCTCGATCACCCTGGCTCCTGCCAACAGTGTGGAGCATCGAAGCCGCTTTCTGACAGAGGGATTTTAAGTGTGTGTGTGTGTTTGAAAATGGACGGGAGACGTGAGCTCAACACCCCTCCCCCCCCCACACACACACACACATCTATAATGTATTCCAAAGAAAGAAAGTAAAGTGTGTGTGTGAATGGGGGGGGGGGGGGTGCTGTTTACTTGCCCAGTCCACAGAATACACCATTGTTGCAGCAACACAGGGACCATGTTATAGCCAGTCCACTTAGGGAGAGCAAGGGACAACTTTTTTTGTTGTCTTCCTTCCTTCCTTCCTTCCTCACTCCGTCACTCGCCCCTGTTTCTCTCACTCTCACTCTAACACATTCAAACACATAGGCACACATACACACAGTCTGGCCTGGCGTGTGTCCTCATCTCAGTACTATGGTGCCAAAACAGGCCAGAGAAGCGTTAAGTCAGCACGTGTGGGTGTTTGTCTTCCGTGAACACAGTAGGGTTTAACTATCATTTTGGCTGTATTTGGTGAAGGGCTGTGAATTGTTCAACTGTTTCCGAGTTCCCCAATTCACGGAATCAGGAAGCACACTTGATGAGAGAGGGGCAGAGGGCGGGGGAAAGAGGATAAGGCCCATTTATTTTTATATATATATTTTTTTTACGACGTAGTTAAGGCGGCAGGCGTGTGTTGCTTAGGCGGCCGCCTTGACTGAAAAGTGCTGTGGGAAACCCTGTATGTACGTGTACCTTGAATGGCGAGCCATCCTGTACCTCCACGCTGACTCAGCTATGTTTGGCTTGGCAGACTTGATCCACTGTGGCTGTGTGTGCCGGCCCAGTGTCAGTCCGATCCTGGCTTCTGGTCTGTAGCAGACTTGAGGAACATTCAGATGTGTACTCTTGTGTCACATCAGCGTGTGAAATATTTGAGCAGCTTTGAGGTTAGTACCTCTGTAGTTGACAGAAAGCGTTTTCTTTTGACCTAACTTGTATTTCATTTGGCGATACGATCACGCTTTTAAATGATACAGATGTCTGTATAAGGTTGAGGCTGGCACTAGTAACATTAAGACATTAACATGGTTAACAACAGGTTGTTAACCATGAACTGCAGAATGAAGTCAGACCAAAAGGGGTGTATATGTGCATATACAGTATTAATAACTTTTCAGTATAAAATAGGGATTCTATGCAGCACTTGCTGGTTTTGACCTTCATAGATAATCATCTGCTGGCTCTAACTCACTTCCTTGGTTAAGAAAAAAAGACACTTCTTAGACCGGTGTGTGTGTTCTCTGTGAGTGTAGTTTGTTGAAGAAGGCAGTCTCTTCTGTGGTGAGCGAGAAAAGGGACAGCAAAATGAAATAAAAAGGGAAGTCTTTTTAAGCTTTTAAAACAGTTGGGTTGCTTAATGGAAAACGTGTTGAAATTTGATTGGGGCCTTACACCAAAAGTGTGAGGTATGTGTGAAGACAGTAATAATAATAATAATAATAAAATCTGCTTTATTTTGAGGTTCCTTTCATGGCATTCAAGTACACCTTACATAATATAAACACAAACATACAGTACAATGAAACGTCCAGATAAAGAAATAAAATCAGTAAAAGCTATTTTAAACAGATGCGTTTTTGTCAGATTTTTTAACTGGGAGATGCAGTCTAACTGAAGGATGTGCAAAGGTAAGGAGTTTGACAACTTTGGTGATATCCTGCCACCAAAACAATTTAATTTAAAATTAGGGGCGCTCGGTAGATGTGCAGATGATGACCTTTAAGAACATGATGGTCTGTTAAATAAAGAGATGTAACATGATTTACAGCAACACCATGTTGTGTCTTCATCTCCTTTCTGTGTGACCATGTTGGGGACTCACATCATTTTTCTATGTGTGTCCAGTTATTGGCAACACATTAGTAAGAGAAAAGAAACTCTGAAATGTCACTCAGCCCTTGGAATCCTCCAATGACTTTGGGAACGCACAAAGCCTTACATTAAGACCGAATGGCAGTATTAGGCATGTGTCTTTTGAAGTCCAGCCCCATAGGATGTATGTCATGCTGTCTAGGAAGCTTCCTAATAGTCGACCAGCATTGCCAACGTGGGAGTATTTCTGTCTGTTGAGGGTCACAGGAGCTCTTAAAGCGAAGCTCGCCCCACTGTCCTCTCCACTGTCGGCATGAATCAGCCTTCAAAGGTCTTCACGTCTCAATGCCAAACCTTAACCATCGTCCCTCCTTCTATCCCCCGCAGGTTTTGAATCGGCATCGGAGGTCTTCGTTTGGCCCCGGGTAGACGTGACGCGCACAAACGCAGGCCGACGGGAGATGTGGAACTCGGAGGCGTGTGTGCCTGTGCGGGAGTGGCTGTCTGTGCTGCGGTTGGAGCAGTATGACCAGGCGTTCCAGGAGGCGGGCCTGCTAACAGTCAAGGACTGCTCTGTCCTGACCCCTGACCTTTTGGAGAGGATGGACATCACCCTGCCCGGGCACCAGAGACGCATACTGGCCAGCCTGAACAAAACCCTCCAAACTCCCCCTGACCCACACGCTCCGCCCAGGCAGACACACACTCACCCCCCCCCCGAAAGGGATCTCCACGCCGTTCCAGGGGAAGAGGGAGACCATGGAGAGGAAGAGAGACCAGCCTCCAGAAACCAGCCCAGCCCCAAGGCCAGAGAGAGAGTAGTGCCTGCCCCTAGACAAAGGCACGGGAGAGACAAACCGGTTCCCAAAGAGAGACCAGTGTCAAGAACAAGAGAGCAAGAGAGAGATGGACACCGAGAGAGACAGGTGTGCAGTGCGGAGACGAGTGGAGAGTTGAAGAAGCCTGTCCCTAAGGAGAGGACTAAGTATCACTCTGTTCATGTGGACCCCAACTCCCCCACCGCGCACCCTCCCCTCCCAGAGGGCCCCCAGGACCCCCCGCTGCCCCCCATCCCGCCACGAAGCACCCCTAACTGCCCCCCTCAACGCTTCACCCCGACCCCTACCCCCACGCCCCCCTCACCTCAACTCAGTAGCATTCCTGCCTCTATAGCACCCCCAACCCGCACCTTCTCGCATCCTTCGCCCGACACCCCATCCCTCCAAACGCGCCCCAACTCTCCGGCCCTGTTCCTTCCCACCCCCCAGCCTAAACAGAGGGGTAAGGGGAGGAGAAAATCCCCCCCCATTTCCCCGTCAGCCTCCACCTCCTCCTCGTGCTCCCTCATCTCCTCGTCCTCCTCCTCCTTCTCCTCTTCCTCTCTGGAGCAGTCTGAGGACAGGGGAGCTCCACCCCTCCCTCCCAAAAGCTCTGCTGCAGGGGCGGGCCCAAATGGACCACCACCAATCCCACGCCGGACCCCAGTCCGGCCCAATGAAAGCACACCTCAAAGGTAAGAGGGTGTCCACCTTGCAGACTCTCATTGGTTCTCTCTGGTCTTAGTTCTACGGCAGCATGTTGAATATGAAAACAGGACCTGTTCGTCTTTGAAAACCCATAGTGTGTGTGTGTGTGTGTTCGCACGTGTGTTGACTCTGAGTGAGTGTAGGTTTATGTGAGGTTTGCCACAGGAAATGCAGTGCCACAGCCCCAGACCCTGTGTTCATCTTCAGTAAACATCGCCCTCTAGTGGACCGAACGAGGACGGGCCACTTCTGGCCTTCACAGTGCTCATCAGACGTAGATGGAAAATATAGTGGTGTGTCACATGACAAACGAGACCTGTCCAGCCCTGTTAGAGTTGGGGTCCTTTCAGGCGAGGAGAGGAGAGGGAGAGACTGTCAATCATGGCTTTGGTGGTAAGAGGTCCGGTTTCATCACCATGATCCAGGCTTATGCTGTGTGTGGGTCTGTTTGCAGTCAAGTGTGTGTGTGTGTGTGGGGGGGGGGGGGGGGGGGGGGGGGATGGGAGGAGGTTTCAATGGTTCCATAGTGGTGCTTTGAGATACATTAACTTCTGCGTCAACAAAGTACACAGTGAGACAGCTGACATGATGCTGAAAACACTGCACCCGGGTATTCCAGTATTTTGTGTTTACCGTACCATTAAAATGTTCAACTGGGGTTTACCATTTTGTTTCCGCTTCCTTTTACCAAGTGTGTGTGTGGGGGGGGGGGAAGGTTACAATGGTCCCATAGTGGTGCTTTGAGATACATTAACTTCGGCGTCAACAAAGTACAGAGTGAGGCAACTGATACGATGCTGCAAACACTGCACCCGGGTATTCCAGTATTGTGTGTGTGTGTACGTGTGTGTGTGTGTGTGTGTGGGGGGGGGGGGGGCAGAGCCAAGGAAGTAAACAGAAAGCTCTCTCTCTGACTGTCACTTTCTCTCTCTCATGTTTCAAGCAAGAGTGAGGAAGTGGAAACAAAAGTCGATGCGTAGAGGAACCCGATGGCCCCTTCCCCCCCTAACACTCTCCCTGCACTCGCCCTACAGACCCCACCATGGCCCCTTCTGGGTCACACACTGCTGCCAGAGAGAGCAAGGAAGGGGAGCCGTGACAAGGGAGAGAGCCGTCACGCGCGAGCGTTTGCAGGAGCGCGCTGACACAGTAGCGCGCTGACACAGTAGCACACACAGGCCCACTGCTCCTCACTTCCTCCTCTCTGCCCCTCGGTTTTCTCCGCCCCTCCCCGAGTCCGGCGCTCGTTTGTTCCGTTGGCACGCTGCATGTGTGTGTTTGTGTTGTTCGGCCGGGGAGAATGCTACGACTCGAGGTGCCAGGATAGGTGAGATTCAAGTCTGTTTGTCGATTTTTGCGTCCGTCCGTTTCACTTTCCACTGTTCTCTTCCCTCTCTCTTTCTCAATGTGATGTTTTGATGCACGACTGGCGTTGAAAAGCAGGAAGGTGACTTTGCGGCGGTTTTCAGAACAGGAAGGTACTTTTTTTTTCTCTTCAGATATGTGATTTGCTGTTCGTTCTTGGCTACCTGCTGGAACCGTTGCGCAGACTGCGAGGTGAATATTTGGGCTTCGTCAGTGATTGTGTCGTTGGCGATGTTTGTCACGGAAGTGGTTGTGATGTGAGGGCCTACTTGGTTAACTGTTGGCGCAAGCTCTGTCCTTGAGCTATAGATAACCCACTCAATAGCCTGTCGGCCACAGTAACTTAACTGAGCATTTGGAGGTAGGCATGTTTTAATGTCCTCTACAGTACTCTCATTACCCCTCCCCCCCCCCCCTGTGTGTGTGTGTGTGTGTAATGCTGAGGGAAGGAAGGGGTCATTGTTTCTCCAGTGCTGTGGGTAGGAAAGGAAGAGAGGTGTTTCAGTTCAGATTTCCCGGCTCCCTCTCTTTGTGAGTAAGAGGAAGTGGATGAGAGCTCACCATGGCTGAACCGGAACCCTCTTAAGCATCGTTTTCCAGTACCAACGTTTCTCAATCAGTGTCCCATGAGCCCGGTCAAGGTTTTTGACAGGAAGTGTTTGTGGTGCTGGTTCCCGAGGCAGCCTGTGCCATAGAGGCTGCCTCAGGCACTAACAGACTGCCCTGACTCAGCCCAGGAGATGATTCGAGTGTCTTACATCAGTGATGCGTCGTCGTGTAAGTGTGTCAAGCGTGTTCATTAGTAAGTGTGTTTTGACTAACTGTAGCGGTGCTGATTAGTATCTGTCTGCTGTAAGAATGCGCAGGGGGTATTTCACAATACTGGAGACTACTGAAGCTAAAACAGTGTGTGTATGCGTGTGCACTTCTGGTTCTCTTATCCAGGCATCGGAGCGGTGCCAAGGTGGTCGGTGATACGAATATGACTAAATGTCCCCCTTGGCACGACTCCATACACACCAATACACAGAGACACCAAGAATGATGTCACAACTGGACTTCAACCCGACTCCTGTTGTCAGGAATGCAAACGTGGACCCAAAAGCAGACTCCAAAAGATGTGTGTTTCCTCCTTTTATTGGAAGCAGAAAATAACATACGAAAGTAGATCCAAAAGCATGACTCTCACTCAGTGGCAGGTCAGAGAAAAACGAAGCACAGAACAAAAAATCCAAGCCACTTAAAAAGCACAGAACAAACAAGGCACAGGTGAAAACAATATGTCCTAATGAGAACAGATTAACCAAAAACAAGAACACAGCGAGGGCCTCTGGTGGCCAACAAAGGGTCACAACCCTGACACCTGTAGCCCATGTCCCCTCAGGGGGGTACATGAGCGGGAACTGAACCCAGAAAAACCGGGTGGACGTAGGATCCGAGCCACACACCTGCCGCAACAGGTGTCATTTCAACTTCATACAGTGCCTGTTTTGGATGATTATTTTGCCACACACACACACAGATTCCTGGAATTGTTGAAGAACTTTTGGAGGTTCTCCTGCAACATTTGATCAAGGTTGACACTGACTTTGGGCGATGTGGTGCTGTATGCCAGGATTGTTAGTATCGTGGTATGTGCGTGCGTGCGTGTGTGAGAGAGAATGACAGAGAGAGCGGTTCTGTTGGTATGCTGTGTTAAGAGTGATTGCATCTCTGTCCCTTGAGGCAAGCTGAGGCACGCTGGCCCGAGAGAGCCTGGGAAAAGAACGGCGGGAGCTCTTTTCAAGAAGTTCCTTCCCTCCTCTCAGGCTCGAACTCTGGGAGGAGAGCTTGGGAATAGAACTCTCGGAGTGGCAGTTGCATTCAAACAGGTTCCTCTCCAGGGTTTCGTCATGGCAACAGCACTCAGTGGCTGGAACTGCAGGACTGGTGTTTGTTAGCGAAGGCTCGCCGCCACGATAGCTGTAGTAGGGGGGCTTGAAGAGATGAGCGGAGGGGAGAGAGAGAGAGAGAGAAGAAGAAGACAGAGAATGGATCGCCTATGCAGGCTGCTCAGCGTTTTACCCAGACCCCCGAGCTGCCAAGCCAGCGTCGACTCCCTCCCTCTCTCCCCTCCCCCTCCCTCACCCTCCTCTCCGTGTCCCTCTGTTTTCAGCGACTCTCCTGTCAGCGAGACGCCCGCGGGCCCCACGCCGCGCGTTCCGCCCCGCAGCAAGACGCCTTGCGCGGCCGACAGCACGCCACTCCTCGCCCGGGCTGCGACGCCGCCGGACGTCCTGCTGGCTGTGCCAGTGAGAATTGTCCCCGAGGCCCCCCCCCCTGTGATCAGTGAGTAGAGGGCGTGGCGGGGGGGATGTTTTTACAGTCTTCACGGCAAGAAACCAGATCGTGTCTACTGCTACGAGGGTTAGGGCTAGTCTGTCACTTGTCACTCATTTCGCTGCGGTTCGATAGGTTGCCGGTTCCAGTGCCCCTGTGGACGTTGCTTGACATCAAAGCGTCTGCTAATTGAAAGTGTCAAATGAACACATCCTTCGTCGAGTATGGAGCTTTACAAGGAACTTGATTCACATGATTCGAATGCGAAATTCTAATCATGGCTTTCATGCAGCTTTCCTGTTCAAATCAGCTGGTCCCAATCCATTCTTTTGAAATGGATTGTTTTGAATCCACAAAAGACTAAATCAGAGTGGAGAGCAGCCATGCAGCGATCGTAACAGTGTTGTTACTTTTTGTCGGTGAACTCGTTCTGTGGTAACAGTACTCCAGGGCTTCTCTGTGTTGGTGGAACTAGTCCGCTTCTTCCCGCAATGCTGCTCAACCTGTCCTGAGGAACGAAGCTGCAAGCTTTCCTTCTTACCTCCCCCTTTTGTCCTCACTTCCCCCTCTCCTTGTTTTCCCTCCATCCCTCCCTCCCTCTCGCTCCCTCGTTCCCTTCCTGTCCCCTCCTCCCCTTCTCAGGGTCAGAATCAGTTGACAGCTCTGAATACTATGAAGATGTAGATCCTGGATACGTACCCCAGTCTGTCAACATAGTGAGCAGGGTAAGTCAGTGTGTGTGAGTGTGTGTGTGTGTGCCTAACAGCCCAGAGGGCAAGACCCATGTCTGAATGATTACAATAGTCAAGTCAGTTTCTTTATAGAGCACATTTAAAAACAGCCAATGCTGAACAAAGTGCTGTACAACATCATCAAATTAATCATCACTCGGTTACTGTAAGATGATACATTGGTACACCTCGGTGACTGACAGCTACGTCATCCAATAGGAAATGTTCCTGCCGGTGCCTGGACAAGGGAAGGGGCGGTACAACTCCCTCTGCAGTGACGATGAGCAACTAGATGACGACAATGAGCCGATCACAATCAAGTGAGTCACCTCTGACCATCTGAACCTCAAGGGTCCTTCCTGTACAAAACGTAAACTACGCAGATCCAGGGTTAACTGTGGTGCACATGGTCTGTTCTCTGTGCTCCAGTCGTAACTCGTGGTTAGACTACGGCATCAGCACCCTTCAGGGGAGTGTCTACCTGCCCAGCAATGGACGCCTGGCCCCGCCCCCTCAGGAAGACCCCGCCCACCTCAGTGTCATCAAGATGGGTTGGCTAGACAAGAACCCACCGCAGGGGTATGTAGTACACACACACACTCACACTCATATACACACTCACACAGACAGACATGGATACAAAGATATAGTACAAGCACACACAACCACCCACGCGTACAGTATTTAAAGCTACCCCCCCCCCCCCCCCACACACACACACATACACACGCCCCTCTTTAATCTTCTGCTTTCCTCTAGGTCTCTCTACTACCAGAGACGCTGGGTGAAACTGGATGTGGATCACCTCAGATACTTTGACAATGACAAGGTACAGTGACTCTGGGTTCACGGTTGGTTGGCCATGCAGTCTGTCTGAGCAGGAGAGTCTTCCTGTGAGTGCACGTGTGGGTTCCGCGCTAGTTGTCGCATGGAAGTCTGGACCGCTGCCATGCTTTGTGAGTTCCCCTCCGTGTCTGAGTGTCCTGCTGGTGTTGCAGGAAGTGTACTCCAAGAGGATCATCTCCACCTCCGCCATCACAGGGGTCAGCAACGTGGGCGAGCTCAAGTTTGAGGTGGTCACGCACAACCGCAACTTTCTCTTCAGGGCAGAGACGGAGAGTGAGTCTCATCTAGAGCCTGCGTGTGTGTGTGCGTGTGTGTGTGTGCGTGTGTGTGTGTGTGTGCATATCTCTCATCAGTGAGACATCCTAGACATCGAGCGGACGGCCCGTAATTATTCTGAGGAGTTTTTAGTGATTCACTGATTTGTATGTGGCTTGTGGTTGATGTGCTCATCAAATGTGTCTAAAAGTGAATCTTGACTCATTGGACTGTGTGTGTTTATCAAGCGGAGAGGAAGGAATGGGTGTCAGTGCTGCAGGACTGTGTCCGGGGTCGCCAGACCAGCTCTGGCTTCGCCCCTGCTTCACCTTTGACCCCTGAGCAGCAAGGCTACCTGGAGTTGAAAGGACTGCGCTCCAAACTCTACACGGTGGTGTGTGGCGAGAAGGTCTTCCTCTACAAGAACTTGGAGGTGTGTGTGCGCTGGCGTGCGTGTGAGCGTGTGTGTGTGTGTAGTACCTCTCTAAGTGCTGTACTGTGTCTCCAGGACTACCGTCTAGGCGTCGGCATCAGCTCCATTGAGATGAACGTAGGAAACGTCAAAGACACAGACCGTCGCAGCTTTGACCTTACCACACCCTATCGCATATTCAGGTACACACACACACATTCTCACTGTATCTGGTCCCTTTTTGAAGATAAGGAGGCGTGTGCCCGGCTTGAACGAAAGAATGCGTTAAAGAGGGAGAGACGGAGAGCGAGAAAGAAAGAGAGAGAGATTGGGGGGGGGGGGAATGACGGAGGGACTGAGATACAAGTTGTGTTGAAAGACCGCGTGGTGTGTCATAACGGAGAAGAGGAAGGGACCGTGACACGAGGGTCTGATTCAAACTGCTCTGTGGCCAGACGTGTGTGTGTGTGTGTGTGTGAGTGTGTGCGTATGAGTGACTGTTTCAGACAAGCCACATCCCTTAGCTCAGAGAACCACAGATATATTTATTGGATTTCCACATCCAGTGCGATTAGCTAGCCGTCACAGCTTGATGTCGCCGCTCAAGGCGCGCCGCGTGCGTCTGTGCCTCTGCAGCTTCATCGCCGAGTCGGAGCAGCTGAAGGACCAATGGGTGGAGGCCATGCGGGACTCCATTGGAGAGGCGCTGTCCAATAGCGAGGTGGCTGAGCAGATCTGGGCCGAGCCTAGCAACGGTTACTGTGCCGACTGCCGAGCCACCAAACCTGAGTGGGCGTCCATCAACCTGTGTGTGGTGGTGTGTAAACGCTGTGCAGGTATGTGTGTGTGTGTGTGTTGTGACAACCACAGACAGTCTGGGGGTTGAGACACCCACACATTTAGGAGACTCGGAGACAGGAAGCTGTTTTAAGCCCTTGACGGGCGTTTTATTTAACATGAAATAGCAAAGGGGGGGAAAGGACAAAAGTGTTGACTGTTGTCGTGTGTGTGTGTTGGTGTGTGTCTCTGTGTGTTGGTGTGTGTTGGTGTGTGTGTCTCTGTGTGTGTGTTGCAGGAGAGCACCGAGGGCTAGGGCCCAGCATCTCCAAGGTCCGCAGTCTGAAGATGGACAGGAAGGTGTGGACCGAGGAGCTCATAAAGGTCTGCCCACTTCTCTCTTACACCGCACACCATTGGTCGGTCAGTCATGCAGTCAGCTCCTGGATTGGTTGTTCACCTCTGTCCCGCCTACCGATGGGAAGCTCATGTGACTAGACCCCCTCCCCCCTACCTCAAGCCCTCACCCCCTACACCCTCTCTGTCTACAGGTGTTCCTGTTACTAGGTAACGAGCGTGTCAACGGGTTCTGGGCGGCGAACGTCCCGCCCAGTGAGGCCCTGAGCCCGTCCAGCTGCACCGAGGACCGCCGCCGCTTCATCGGCAACAAGTACCGCCACGGAAAGTACCGGAAGTACCACCCCCTCTATGGCAACCAGAGAGAGCTCAACAACGTGAGAACAAGCCTTGTTTCTAACCATCACCCAGGTACATTTTTAGTTGTGCTGAAGGCCAGTGGCATAGTGGGTGGTCACCCAAGCCTGACAGGACCCCTCTGAACGAGAAATGCTCTGAAATTGGTCTCCTAGGCTATGGAGTAGAATACATCCAAATAATACATCTTTCATGTATTGTACTTGAAGAATACCCCGAGTATACAAAAAAACACACAAAAACATGATTTGGCACCTCTCAAATATGTTTTCGAGAATCATGTTTAATTAGATCGGTAATTCTTAAGCAATCGTTTCAAAAATATAAATATATCAGCAACTATGGGTGTTCAAAGGGGGGGGGGGGCTAAAAACTGCTCAGGTTTTTGTGTGGGAGCACTTTCTTCGTTTTTATCCTTACTCCACTTTTTGACGTGAATCTTCCTCACGTTTTTTTGGAAGCGCGACCCCTGGGCTGTCAGTACTTAGCTGTGACTGTCTAGGAACACCTGACCTATGTCTAGTCTGTGAGATACACTGTCAATGATTCAACCAGACCCAGGCTTGCCCAGGTGTAAAGGTGGTGAATAGTCTGGTAGTCAAATGCAAGTGCTCTACAATGACTTGATAGCCCTCATCACAGTTCTAAAGAGTATATATGACTGGTCATGCCCTCCCCCACACCCCCACTCTGAGGAGTGTGTGACTGTGCTGAATGCCCCACTGTTAAGACCAGCTGGGTCACTCTCTTAAACCACTTACCAGAAACAATGCTGACTGCACAGACGGCGCTGTGTATACAAGCTTGTTGTGTGTGTGTGTGTGTGTGTTTGAATCACATTTACCACCTGACTTTGAGTGATTCTATTTTCCTTCCCTAAGTGGTTTAGCTCAACAGATGTTCTCTCCCAGTCTGTGTTTTCTACATGTGTGTGTGTGTGTGTGTATTAGTCATCTGTGTGGGAAGTGCAGCAGGGATTTCAACTGAAAATACAGGAAGTTCACCCTCTCTCTGTGTACCCGGAAATACACAGCATGTTCACAAACACACACACACACAAACACACACACACAAACACACACACACATCACAAGTTGGACTAAATGTGGCCTTTGTTTTTGTGCTTTGGCTCACTTCTTTCATTCAATCCTCCTCCTACTCCCTCCCTCTCTCTCCCTCTCCCTCTCTCTCTCTCTCTCTCTCTCTCTCTCTCTCTCTCTCTCTCTCTTGATGTCCCTGACAAGTTCTCCCTTAGTTCTCTCTCTCCTTCCCACACTCCATTTGACTCTCTAACTCCACTCTCTTTTTACTCGCTGTCTCCCCAGCTCCCCCCCCTTCTCTTGTAGGGTGTGTTATGGCTTCTCTGCCATACCTTGTGTGCATACTATACATGTTTTGTGTATTCGTGCACTCCATGGGGTTGTGTTGTACGAGTGGAAGAGACTCAGACTGACACAGAGACAGACAGACAAACAGAAGTTGAGCTCACACCAGTATATTTGTCTAGGCCCGCCCCTCTCTCTCAGTGACGACAACATTGGCCTCTCTGCTGGAATGTGCCGGAGTCCCGCCCCTCATCATCCTCCCCCTCTGTCTCATTGTTTGGGTCTGAGGAGAGGACAAAGTTTCTCTCACTCTGTCGCTCTCTCTCTCTCTCTCCTCTCCTCCGCTGTGGCTGTTGGTGTTGTGGTGTAGCGATCCTCTCAACAGCTAGCCTGCGCTGGTTGACAGGGTGTAAAGGATACTTCATAACGACTACTGCACACAGAGGTGGATTACACTGGCAGCACCTAGGTGAGGAAATACAGTGTGTGTGAGGGGGGGGGGGGGGGGCAGGAGTGAGCATTTGTACAAAAACAAACACACACACACTTTTTAGTGTAAAAGTTGTTAATGTGTTGTTAGTGACATACCGAGGGACTTTGCTCTAACTGGGTAATAGTGCTGAGCTAGAGATAGACATGTTGGAATGTGTGTGTGTGTCTGTGTTTGCGTGTTTGGGAGGTGTTGATGGATGGATTCATGCGTTGGTAGCTTGGGCCCATGGCCCAGAAATGACAATTTCCTATATTCAGCCTCAGTGTCTATGTCTCTGTATGTGTCTATGTCTCTGTATGTGTATTTGTCCATGTCTCTGTATGTGTATGTGTCTATGTCTCTGTATGTGTATTTGTCCATGTCTCTGTATGTGTCCATGTCTCTGTATGTGTCTATGTCTCTGTATGTGTATGTGTCTATGTCTCTGTATGTGTATTTGTCCATGTCTCTGTATGTGTCCATGTCTCTGTATGTGTCCATGTCTCTGTATGTGTAAACCCATACATGGGCCTGTCTGTGTTTGTGTGAGACAATGCTGTGTGGGAGAGGGCTGACAGAGGGCTGACGTGTGGGTCTGTTTCTCAATGGGTTAGTTGACTTGTTCAGTTGGTCAGCCTCAGTTATGTGACTCCTCTTCCCCGCAGGTTAGCATAGCATCACATCTCCTCCTAGCATCACATCTCCTCCTAGCATCTCCTCCTAGCATCTCCTCCTAGCATCACATCTCCTCCTAGCATCACATCTCCTCCTAGCATCACATCTCCTCCTAGCATCACATCTCCTCCTAGCATCTCCTCCTAGCATCTCCTCCTAGCATCACATCTCCTCCTAACATCTCCTCCTAACATCTCCTCCTAACATCTCCTCCTAGCATCTCCTCCTAGCATCACATCTCCTCCTAGCATCTCCTCCTAGCATCTCCTCCTAGCATCACATCTCCTCCTAACATCTCCTCCTAACATCTCCTCCTAACATCTCCTCCTAGCATCTCCTCCTAACATCTCCTCCTAACATCTCCTCCTAACATCTCCTCCTAACATCTCCTCCTAACATCTCCTCCTAACATCTCCTCCTAGCAGTGTCCGGTGGAGGGGTGAGCTGGTAGGGTGCAGTCAGGGTTGTGGCTGGGCACGGGCGTGACTGCAGCAGGCTTTATTAGCTTGTTTGTGTTTTGAGTTGGAATCGGACTCCTGCTGCTCTGCAGAGAGCACTGCTTCTCCCTCCTTTCCTTTCTTTTCCTCCCTTTCTTTACCCCCCGTCCCTTCCCGTCCCCCCCTCCCTGTATTTCGCTGGCGAGGTATGGATGGAACATATGCCGATCACAGGTTGTGGTTTTTGTTGTTGTTGTTGTCGTCTGGATCCGAGTGGCTGTTCGAGTGTGTGTCTCTTGCCACGTCCTGCACAGGGGCAGCGTTTGTAATCTTTGATCCCAAAAGATGAATGAAAGACTCATCTTGCGCTTTCCATCTTTTTATCCTCTCTTTTGCATTTGGGCTGTAAGAGAGAGTACTGGAGAGTCTGAATGGAATCCTGTAAGTGGAGACACACCCATCATAGAGGACCCTCATCTCTCGCTCGCTGGCTCGCTCGCTCTCTCTCTCTCTCTCTCTCTCTCTCTCTCTCTCTCTCTCTCTCTCTCTCTCTCTATTTCTCTCAAGGGAGGTTGTGTAAGAGGGTAGGATTGCATGGTGTGTGCGTGTCTATGTCTCCACCTCTCCACAAGCAGCAGATGTGAGGTCGGAAGCTGTGAGAGAAGCTTGTGTGAGATCTTGAAGCATTTAGGGTTATTTCAACACTCCTCCCTTAAGCTGGGAGGTTAGCTCTGATTGGCTTTAGGATTTAGCTTCATAACAGGTATCTTGACTGGAGTGCACACACACACACACACACAAACCACAAAATGTCAATTTGCTTCAGTGTTATTCTATCTGGATTCTGTAACTTTGATACGTTGTGAAACAGAAGGTCAGACAACACGAAAGGAGACAAACAGAGAGAGACAGAGAGAGACAGAGAGAGACAGAGAGAGACAGAGAGAGACAGAGAGACACAGAGTAACAGAACCAGAGGGTCCCAGAGAGTTGACAGAAGAGTGTGGAATTCTCCAGTCTGGCACAAATAAATTCTGGGTTTGGTTTGAGAGAATACATAAAAAGTCTAGTGTGTGTGTGTGTGTGTGTTTAGGCTTTTAGAGAGCTTAGCTGTAAGTCCGAGTGGAGCTCCTCAGCTGTAAAAACACTCCTCCTTCTTTCCTGTGCTCTCCCAGTTTCTCTGTATTTCTTCTCCTTGGTTGTCACCCAACCCCCTCCCTCCATTTCCTGTCTCCTTTATCAGCCCTGGAAGAAGGGACAGGTTGCCTTGATGTCAACTCACCTCATGTTTCCCCACCCTTCAGCCTCCCAGTCCCCCAGCCTCCCAGCCCCCACTCCTCAGCCCCCCATTTCCCAGCCCTCCAGCCCCCCCAAGCCCACAGCCTCCGGTACTCCAAGGCTGGCAAAGAAGACATGAAGTTTAAGTTTAAGCGGGCTGCTTTAAGAGAGGTTAACCTCACGCACACTGCTGGAGTATGGAAAGGCCCTTATTGGATTCTGGAGCTTTCCACGGCAGGGCCAACCAGTCACGTAAATCTCCTCCATGTATCACCTCGCCTGGTGCGTGTATATCACCTGTATGATAGCGGGTGCGTGTGGATCGCCTGTATGAACCTGGTGTGTGTGTGTGTGTGTGTGTGTATCTCCAACAGTGCTGTGCCGAAAAGGTTAGAGTGGAGTGTGACCGTGAGAATCTGTGGAATGCTCTTCTGTCTGTGTCAGAACACCCAAGGACACGCTGAACATTCTTCTGAAGGTGAACGGAGAGGGAAGGAGAGTTACTCTGTAGCTGCCTGCAGTGACAGGACATCCAGTCCTGTGGTGGTTGACCCAGTTTGAGACCTAGCTTAGTCAACATGATCTGAAAGTGATGTCAGATCACATGACGGTTCCCAGGAAGAACAGCAATCATTCATTGAGCTTCAAAGCACCTCCCCCCCACACACACACACCTCTTCACTCCCCCCCCCCCCCTTACCTCCACACCCCCCTCCCCTCATCTCTCTCCTCTACTCCTACCCCCTCCCTGCCCCCCATCCCCTAACCCTCTCTCCTCCTCTCTCCCCCCAGGCGCTGTGTATTAACGTCCAGTGCAGTGATGTTCTGGAGACCCTGAGTCTGTTGTTCTGTGGGGCCGATGTGAACTGCTCCTCAGACCAGGCTGACTGGCCCTCGCCCCTCACCCTCGCCCAGGCCCACGCCCCCTCACCCCTCGCCCTCGCCCAGGCCCACGCCCAGACACTGCAATCTGAGTTCCTCAGCCACAACCAAAACACAGGTGCAGACGCACACACACACACACACACACACACTCAGGAGTAGGCACACACGTGCACAGACACACATGAGTAGACGCACTCAAACACACACAGGTGCAGACACACATGTGCACACACACACTTGAGTAGACACACACAAATACACACACGTGCAGACACACATGTGCACACACACACACACGAGTAGACACACACAAACACACAGGTGTAGACACGTGTTAACCCCTGACCTGCCTCTCCCAGAGCTGCCTCGGTTGGAGGTGGGTGGGCTGATGGAGGCGGTTCATTACTCCGCCCCCTCCTCCGTCTCCTACAATGGCTTCCTGTTCAAGACCGGCTCTATGGCTCGGCCAATCACGGAGCGCAAGACCAAGGAAGGTAGGCACACACAAACACGCACGCATGCTAACCCCCGCTCAGTGTGTTTTGAGGTGTGTTTAACACGCTTGTTTGTATGGCGGGCGTAGAGTTCAGCCGTCGCTGGTGCACACTGAACGATGGCTGCTTCAGCTACTACGAGAGTGACAAGAACTCCACCCCCAACGGCATGCTGAAGTCCGCGGAGATCGTCTGTCTCGCCGTCAACACGCCTGACAAACACGGGTATGAACGTCCATGCAGCTGGACCGAACACGGGGATGTACTGTATATCCATGTAGCTGTGCCATGGTAGATGCAGGTCTTATCTATGTGTCGCTTTCTCTCCCTGTCTCTTGATCTTTCTCTCATTTTATCTCTCTCTCTCCCTGTCTCTTGATCTTTCTCTCATTTTATCTCTCTCTCTCATTTTATCTCTCTCTCTCTCTCTCTCTCTCTCTCTCTCTCTCTCTCTCTCTCTCTCTCTCTCTCTCTCTCTCTCTCTCTCTCTCTCTCTCTCTCTCTCTCTCTCTCTCTGTCTCTCTCTCTCTTTGTCTCTCTGTCTCCCTCAGGTACGAGCACACGTTTGAGCTCTACTCGGACTCTGAGCGTTTGTATCTGTTTGGTACAGACGACCCAGAGAGCCACAGGGAGTGGGTCAAGTCCATCACCAAGGTAACCACTGACACCTGCATCATCACCTACTGGATGTGTTTGAGCGTTCAAGAAAGTCGACTCGAATTGTTGTATAATTCTTACACTCTGCCCCGCCCCCTCTGCCGACAGACATTGATCCCAGCCAGTGCAGAGCCCTTGCTGAGGCTGGGCTTTGAGCGGATTGGTAGGCTGCGGTATAAGGACGGGCTGAACCTGCAGAGCCCTCGGGTCGGCTGGTTTGCGCTGGTCGGCTCGTCGCTCCACGCGTACCTGGAGGACGGCGAGGGAGAGGAGATCCACCTCCGGAAGCTGCAGGAGCTGTGTGAGGAGAAAGACACTGGGAGAACCAGGGGGGAGAGAGGGGTAGAGTACGGTGTTAGAGCAGGGCTGTCCAATCCTGGTCCCCGAGGGCCGCTGTCCTGCATGTTTGAGATGTTTCCCTGCTCCAGCACACCTGATTCAAATGAGGGGTTAGAGTATGGAGGGGTTAGAGTATGGAGGGGTTAGAGTAAGGTGTTAGAGTATGGAGGGTTAGTCTGGAGGGGGTATGGAGGGGTTAGAGTATGGAGGGGTTAGAGAGAGGTTAAATGGAGGTCATGTGTAGGTTATTAGGTGTTACATAACATGGGTTTTAAAGTAGTTCATGGTTCATGTACTGGATGGGTTATGAATGGGTTATACAGTCGTTATAGAGCAGTTATAGAGTATCCATAGTGTATATTTGTAATCTCACCACATTGTGTGTTTGTCACAGCCATCCAGCAGGAGAATGAGGTGCTGGTGCTGGTGGAGCGAGGGAGGTGAGAGGCAATGCAGAGAGTGGGGGTTAGTGTGTGTGTGTGTGAATGCGATGATGGTGGATGGTGACCCGGCCCTCCCTGGCTGTAGGACCCTGTACATGGAGGGGGAGAGGAAGCTGGACTTTGTGGGCTGGTGCGGGGCCATCCAGAGAGCAGCAGGCAGCAGTGGAGACTCTCTCAGCCAACAGCAACTCACTGAGACGGACATTCCTGTCCTGGTGGACCGCTGCATAGACTACATCACACAATGTGGTGAGCACACACACACACAAGCTCGCACGCACGCGCACACACGGCCTTCTTGCCGTACCGCCAAAACCCAGTACTGGGTGAGAAGTGAGTGAGTGGGTGTCCTCTGTCCGCGCGCGTGTGTGGGCGTGAGTGTGTGTTTGTGTCTTTGGGGCCTCGTGACTGTAATAGTGGGAATTCTGGCTGTCAGCAGGACTGCTGGACCACAACAAAACCTCACTGTTCATTTCCCCTTTCCCTCTCCTTCCCTCCCTCCCTCCCTCCCTCCCTCCGTTCCCTCCCTCCCTCCGCTCACTCCCCCCTCTCTTTCTCTTCCCCATAGTCTTGATCTCTGCTGACATAGTCCTGTGGACTCTGCTCTGCTCGTTGACTCACTGATTTGCGGGGCATTAGTCAACTCTAGAGTATGTGGATGTGCGTGTGTGCATGTGTGTGTGTGTGTTTTGTCCCTTCTATTCGGATTGCTCCTGTTTACTGATTGGAATGTTAATCCTGTGGAGCCGCAGTCTGTGGTTGGAGCCTGACAGAACTGGGTCCTGGTGCACCCCAGTCCCGCCCTTCGGCTCTCGACACCATGGAGACATGCTGGACCTGTGTCCTACAGTGGGGAGACTGGATGTCCAGTCAGTGCTTGGAAAACGGACGGCAATATTTGTTCACAGGGATGTGAGCGGTGTTGTGCCAGCAACACTCTAAGACAGCCAGTATCTGCAAAGGGGTTCTTGTTATTCCACGTCCTCTCCTAACCCTGTATCTGCCTGTTTGTCTGTCTTCCTGCCTGTCTGCCTGTCTGTCTGTCTGTCTGTCTGCCTGTCTGCCTGTCTTCCCATGTCGGTGCATCCGTCAGGCCTGACGTCCGAGGGCATCTACCGTAAGAGTGGCGTGAACTCGCGCGTGGCGGCGCTGTGCGAGGCGTTCCGGCAGGACGCCAGGAGGGTGCGTCTCCGGGAGGGGGAGAACCAGGTGGACGACGTGGCCACCACGCTCAAACGCTTCTTCAGAGAGGCCGAGGAGGGCCTGTTCACCTCCCAGGACCACCAGGCGTGGCTCAGCACACCTGGTGAGGCCTAAAGTTCTGTGTGGAGCAGGCCAGGTCTTTAACCTGGGGGAGCGCTCTCTCTTTCAGGGTCGGAGACAAAGGGTTGTATGCGCTGCGGATCGAACCTGTTTCGGTGTGTTTGTGCTGGACACTTGTGTGTGTGTCGTTAGTTGATGAGTGGGTGCTGTTGAAGGTTGTCCTGTCGGTGTGCTCTCTCTCTCGGCTGCTGGAAGGTGTTGTCGAGGCAACGCAGTGTGTTGCTCACTCTGAATCATCCATGTTGTGTGGGGACCCTGAAGTATCTTTACTGTGTGTTGGCTCTCTGTTGAGGTCTCTCTCCTGTGTGTGGTGTGTTGAGGTCTCTCTCCTGTGTGTGGTGTGTTGAGGTCTCTCTCCTGTGTGTGGTGTGTTGAGGTCTCTCTCCTGTGTGTGGTGTGTTGAGGTCTCTCTCCTGTGTGTGGTGTGTTGAGGTCTCTCTCCTGTGTGTGGTGTGTTGAGGTCTCTCTCCTGTGTGTGGTGTGTTGAGGTCTCTCTCCTGTGTGTGGTGTGTTGAGGTCTCTCTCCTGTGTGTGGTGTGTTGAGGTCTCTCTCCTGTGTGTGGTGTGTTGAGGTCTCTCTCCTGTGTGTGGTGTGTTGAGGTCTCTCTCCTGTGTGTGGTGTGTTGAGGTCTCTCTCCTGTGTGTGGTGTGTTGAGGTCTCTCTCCTGTGTGTGGTGTGTTGAGGTCTCTCCTGTGTGTGGTGTGTTGAGGTCTCTCTCCTGTGTGTGGTGTGTTGAGGTCTCTCTCCTGTGTGTGGTGTGTTGAGGTCTCTCTCCTGTGTGTGGTGTGTTGGGGTCTCTCTCCTGTGTGTGGTGTGTTGGGGTCTCTCTCCTGTGTGTGGTGTGTTGAGGTCTCTCTCCTGTGTGTGGTGTGTTGAGGTCTCTCTCCTGTGTGTGGTGTGTTGAGGTCTCTCTCCTGTGTGTGGTGTGATGAGGTGTCTCTCCTGTGTGTGGTGTAATGAGGTCTCTCTCCTGTGTGTGGTCTCTCCCAGTCCTCCAGGATGACAGTTTAAAGATCTCTCAGTACCAGCTACTGCTCAACAGGCTGCCTCGGGTCAACAAGGCCACACTGCGAGCACTGGTCAACCACCTGTATTGGTGAGGCACACACACACACACACAGACACACACAGACACACACACACACACAGACACAGACACACACACACACACAGACACAGACACAGACACAGACACACACACAGACACACACACAGACACACACACACACACACACACATAAAGAATTCACTTAAACTGCTGACACACACATCCAGACACAAGTCTTGCAAATCAGGCTGTAACTGTTGTGTGTGTGTGTGTTTGGTCACAGTGTGCAGCGGTTTGCAGAGCTGAATCAGATGAATCTTCATAACTTGGCCATTGTGTTTGGGCCTACACTGTTCCAGACCGATGGGAAAGACTATACTGCCGGCCGTGTCATAGAAGACCTCATCCAGCACTACACACAGATCTTTGATGTAAGGTTACCTGGAGGGGGTTGGGGGGGCGGGGGGGGGGGGGGGGTTGTGGTTGTGTTACGGTTGTGTTGCGGTTGTGTTATGGTTGTGTTATGGTTGTGTTATGGTTGTGTTATGGTTGTGTTACAGTTGTGTTATGGTTGTGTTATGGTTGTGTTATGGTTGTGTTGCGGTTGTGTTACGGTTGTGTTGCGGTCCAGGTTGACGAGCAGCAGCTAAATAGGCAGCTGGATGAGATCACGGTCATCATCAAGGTTCGAGAGAATCTCAACGCCAAGGTCCCTGTAAGTGCTCGATCCATCATCTTCTGTCATCATCCTCAGCAGTGTTTCCTCTAGCATTTTTCTTAGCAGCTACTGACCATTGTAAATGGTCAGTAGTCTATCGATTAAAGTAAGCCACTCAAAAGCATTTACCCTGTCTGCTTCATTTGATCTACAAACGTGAGCAGGGGCAGCAATCGCCACAGATGTGCAATGTAGCTCGCAGGGGAAGAATACAAACAACGAACATCACCAGTTAACTTCATTTAAATTTGCAAGAACTATAGACTAATACAATAACAGGCTTAAATGAACTGACAACATAAGTTATAAGACTTACAGTTCTCAAGGACGTCCGTGCTATTCTCCGACATGCACTTTAATAATCACTGCTGATAGACGGCCTTTTGTACAGCCCTATTTCTGAAACCGTGGCGGGCCGCCAAATCAACATAGAGGAGACACTGCTCAGGATCCACTATCCACCATGTGGATCAGCCTATATCCATCACCCTCTTTCTATAATGCAACCTGTCTTTGGGTGCTACTCTCATCCTACCACTTTGTCATGTGTGCGTGGTTACGTGTGTGGGTGTGTGTGTGCGTGGATACATGTGTGTGTGTTTGTGGATACGTGTGTGTGTGCGTGTGGGTACATGTGTGTGTTTGGATGTGTGTGTGTGTGTTTGGATACATGTGTGTGTGTGTGTGTGTGTGTGCAGGCGTCTGGCTCTGGGGACTTCATCTGCACGGTGTACCTGGAGGAGAAGAAGGAGACGGCCGAGCAGCACGTCAAGGTGAGCGCCACAACCAGCTCCTCGAGCGCCGCGCAAAAACCTCGTCCCCGGACGGTGGCTTGTGCACCTCGACCCCCCCTCCCCCCTTCCCCCCCCCTTCCACACTGACACACCCGCCTGACCCCCACCCCCCTCCACCCTACCCCGTCCTGGCTGTCTCCCCAGATCCCTGGCTCCATGACGGCGGCTGAGCTGACCTGTGAGATCCTGGACAGACGGAAGATCACGGTCAGAGAGAAGGACTACTGGAGCTGCTGGGAAGTCAGCGAGAAGGAGGAGACTGGTGAGGGGGCAAGCGAGGGGGAGACGGAAGGAGAGAGGGGAAGGAGGGACAGTGGGAGTGGAGGGTGGGAGAGAGGGAGACGAGGCTGGTTGAGCGCTCCATCTTTCAAGACGTGTAAGTCTTAACTGTTTTGCGCGGGGACGTGGGGGAAAGCGCGTCACTGGGGCGTTTTAGATAACACTGCCATTCTCTCTGTCTCTCTCTCTCTCTCTCTCTCTCTCCCTCTCTCTCTCTCTCTCAGAACGCCCGCTGCACCATCTGGAGAGAGTGTTGCCTATCTTACATTCTCTGGGCACAGACTCTCATCTGCTGATCAAGAAACAAGTTTCCATGGAGGCTATGCTCATCTACCTGGGTACTATATACACCCACACACACACACACACACACATACTCGCACGCTGTGTTGTACTTACTAAGTGTGTGTGTGTGTATCCCATTACAGCCAGTAAAGTGGATGTGTCCAAACATGGAATGGTAAAGTTCCGGGAGGAGAGGAGCATTCTGGGATTGGGCCTAAGCTCCGGAAGTTTCCATGACCGCTACTTTATCCTCACTACTGGTTCCTTTAGGATGTACAAGGAAGTACGGGTAAGACAAACACACACACCATGGCGTTCATGCTCATTTTCCCTCCTTCCCTCTCTTCCTCTTGCTCTGCCTTCCCGACTTTCCCTCATGTCTTCCGCTCTCTCTCATCCCCTCTGTCAGAGTAATCGTCCAGAGAGGGACTGGAATGTGAAGAATCTGAAGGTGTACCTTGGCATTAAGAAGAAACTGCGTCCACCCACCTGGTGAGAGGCTGTCTGTTCCTCCCTCCTCTAGGGATGGCTCGTTCCCCTCCGTTTCCCTCGCTTTCTCCCCGTCTCCCCTTCTCCTCCCACCCTCTCTGTCTTACTCTTCTCCTCCATATCTCCCTCTCCATCTCTCTCTCTCTCTCTCTCTCTCTCTCTCTCTCTCCATCTCCCTCTCCATCTCCCTCTCTCTCTCTCTCTCCCTCTCTTTATCCCTCTTCTCCTTCCCCGCCGGTCTGGCCCTCAACCGGAGCTCTGCGTGCAACTTTCGGTTCAGCCACAGGAGGGCGCTGTGGCCCAGCAGAGCCCCGGCTCTCCCGTGGCAGGCAGAGAGACGGCGTCAGAGCAGCGAGGCAGCTCGACGCATGGGGCCCCATGCGTCGAGGTGTTTCACATCCTGCCCCTGATCCAGCGCCTCGGCCTTCCAGCCCTTTCGGCCCCCACGAATGTACACAGAAACTGTCCGCCGATGTCCGCCCGTTTGAATCTGTCATGACAACGATCTCTCTTTTCCTTCCATGTCCCCGCCTCCCCGCCGCAGTTGGGGTTTGACAGTCGTCTACGAGGGGGACAAACTGGAGAAGTGGTAAGCAAGCCCGTGCGTTTGTGTGTGCGAGACCCTGTTTTTCTTGGAAGTAGCTCTCAAGGCTATGCTAAATCAGGTCAGCTGTCTGTGTATGTGAGAGACAGAGAGACACACACACACACACACGAGAATAGGAAAGGTCAAGGCTTGCCAGGGGGGCGCGCACACACCCCCACACACTCACCTGTATGCATGGCCTCGTGGTGTGGAAGGGGGTTTAAAGCTGATGGGGGAGGGGGGCGGTACATATAGAAGAAGACGTTACTGTCAACAACAGGCTTTAGTGTTCTAATTGGGGCGCCGTGGATGTCACGGTCCTCGGGAGAACATCCTTCAGTCACGCGTGACCGCCGCATCATCCCTGATGCACGCACCTGGGATAGGGGGGGGGGGGGGGGGGGGGGGGGGGGGGGAGGGGGGTGGAGCGAGGGAGGAGGGGGTGGAGCGAGGGAGGAGGAGAGCGGGATGGTAGAAAGACATGGAAAGGGAAACAGGAGCTGTGGGAGAAGCCAGGGAGAGCGGTTGACTCGGGGAGGATGAGAGGAGAAAGGTTAGGTGAGCGGGGGAGCGGAGGACAGAGGTGCGTAGAGCTCGGCTGTTCCAGTGCCCTGCCTCCTACTGAGGGGGGGGGGGGGGGGGTTGTGGAAGGGGGGTGGCGGGGTTGTTAGAATGTCCCAGTGTCCTTTGCTCTAGGGGGCTCTGAGCCCCGATGAGCTCTGTTAACCATGGTGATGACGCCACTTCCTGTGAGGATCGACCCCTTAGTGCGTGTGTCCGTGCACTGGCACTGTGCATGTGTACATGCACGCCAGCGTGCCTGTGTTCACGTGCGTACGAGCCCGGAACGCGCTCTGTAATACCCCGTAGAAACCGTCAGAGATGCAACTGAATAAAGGTTGTTGTGTGTCCTCGGCTTTAATTGGATGCAAACAAGCTCATGGTTCTCATGAGGCATTCTCCTCATTGCGTCTCAGTGGCTGGGGTGAGTCAGGAGATAACTAGCTCTCAGGCGCTAAACACTCGCTGCTTTAATCACTGTTCCTCTCTGTTTGGACAGAGGGATTACACTCCCTTGTTGATGCTCTGGGCCTGTTTCCCAGCACCCCCGCTGGAACACGACATGACTATTTCTGGTCACTTTTCTCCCCTCTGCTTTTTTTCTTTCTTTTCTCTCCCGGGTTTGAATCCCCCCCTTTTCCCCTGTCTTCCCGGGGTCTCTCGCCCCTCTCTCTCTCCCTCCCTCCTGCCTGTCTCTGCAGGTATCTCTGCTGTGACACCCAGTTGGAGATGAGGGAGTGGTACGCCAGCTTCCTTAGTATCCAGGTATGGACACGCCCACTCACACACACACACACACACACACACACACTCCCCCTCACACCCCCCCCCACCCCCCAAAACCCTCACACACCCCCCCTCACGCTCCCACACACCCCCTTACACTCCCCGCCCACAACCCCACACACCCACTCCCACAGCCATCCAACTAGACCACAGGGGGGGGGGGGCAGGATTGGTCTCTCCTCCCTGGTCTCCCTGACTCACCAGAGAGGAGGAGAGATGGTGACTAACTGGTCTCATAGAGGACAGATAATAGCAGTGATCATAACGATGACAACAATAATGCTGTGTTGTTATGGAAGCTCATTGTGGCCATGCTCAGGGTCGGAGCGCAGCCCCTTGGCAGTGAATCACCGTGTTTGATCATGACAAGTGTTTGCTTCCTCCCTTATCTCTCTCTCTCCCCCTCCCTCTCTCTCCCCCTCCCTCTCTCTTTCCCCCTCCCTCTCTCCCCCCTCCCTCTCTCTTTCCCCCTCCCTCCCTCTCTCTCTCTCTCTCTCTCTCTCTCTCTCTCTCTCTCTCTCTCTCTCTCTCTCTCTCTCTCTCTCTCTCTCTCCCTCTCTCTCCCTCTCTCTTTCTCTCTCTCCCCCTCTCTCCCTCTCTCCCTCTCTCTCTGTGTCTCTCTCTCAGTTTGAGGGTAACGTATGGCCTACTGATGCGGTGCACCTGCGTGTGTCCCGGGCGTTGCCATTGGATACGCGTCACGGTAATGTGTCGTTGATTCCGTTGCGAGGCAGCGAAAATGAAATGCGGAACAGCGTAGCAGCTTTCAGCCAAGACCCGCTTGCTGTGAGTCGATTTCTGCAATCACCGGGTTTAATCGAGTGCTACCGGCCAATCAGAGAGCTCAATCGAGGGCTCCAGGCCTATCGGAAACCTCCTTGTTGACCCTGGGATCCACTACCACTCTGCTCGCTCCTTGTGAGGCTGACCGGTAACCCCTAGGTCAACTTGGAACCTCTGACCTCCTGATTCACTGTGATTGGCTAGTCAGCTTCACCCATGCACACACACACACACGGCTTGGCAGATATCTGTGTAGTTCCACAGCTGGGCTAGTTTAACAGGACAGTATTGATGACATAGAATCAATATGGTGGAATGGTATGAGATATTCCATGGCTCTCTCTATCTATAGCTGGCCTTTGTATAACCCTGGGAAGGTGCAGTGAGGGTTTGTGTGTGTGTGTTTGGTGGGTTGTGCTTTGGTGAGCTTGAGGTTCCAATATAGCTTCTATAGTCAGCCGGTGCCCCAGGGTGTGTGTGTGGATATGTGCATCGAGTTTCCGTGTGTGTGTTCTTTTTGTTTTTTAATTTACTGTTTTGATTCCGTGCGGTGCATATGCATTATTCTGTGCCAATGTTATCTCTGTGTGTTTGTCTGTGTGTTTGTTTAGATGTGTGTCTGTCTGTGTGTGTGTGTGTCTGTGTGTGTGTGTGTGTGTCTCAGAGACAGAGACAGAGAGAGAGAAATGAATGAATGCTGATGTACATGTCTGTCTAGCGTGCTTTCATGAATGCAAGCAGTCTGAACACGGATTGTATTTGACATGCCTGTTAGCCTTCCCCCTCACACATGGCTTGGTTCCTCAGCCCATGTGTGTGTGTGTGTGTGTGTGCGTGTGCGTGCGCATGTGTGTGTGTGTGGATCTCAATCTCTCTCTCTCCTCCCTCAGCTTTTTAGAGATGTGCGATGATGGACCCGGATGCAGGTGAGGACTGCAGTGTTGGGTTTGAAGCTCTGCGTTGGCCTGGCTGCTGTAGCCTGTGTCTGTCTGACTGACTGACGTGTGTTTTGTGTTCCGTAGGAGGCACACCAGCCACACAATCACTTGAACATTCCAGCAACAACATTCCAGAGCCCTACCTGAATGATTCAAACACACACAGGCATTCACAGACACACACACACACACACACCTGCGCCAGTAAACTGGACCCCCGCCCCACCCCCTTCGCAGGCCTTCCCCCTGTGTTCCACCTTCCCCCACGTCCGCCACACCCCACCCTTCCCCTCCCCAGAACTGCCGGACAGGAAGTGACCTCACAACTGCGCTGCATTGGCGGGGATACCTGAAGAAGGGTCCGAGAGACTGTAGTTCTCCGGAGACAAGGAGAGGAGGCCCAGCACAGGCTAGCAGTGGGACCAAGGGGGGAGAGCGTCCACCCAGCTCCAGCACTGTCTGAACGTGGACCCCCGTCACGTCCACAGACAGCTCATGGAGTTACAGTTGCGAAGACGATTAACTTTTTCTAGTTTCAATATTGACTGACAATCTGGCTCTCTGTTCTTGTCTAGGTCCTCCTGCTTTCGTCTCCCCACTAGCTCCCTTCTCGTTCTGGAGGCCGTATTCCTCCGTCGCTCTCCGCATGCATCCCCATCTTCGTGTCTCTGCTTCCCTCTGTCATCCTCCAGCTCTCTTCCCTCAGATCCTCCCATGACTCCCGACATCCTTCCTCAATTTTAACACGTACTTATTTATTTTTCCCGGAGAGCGAGGTTGGCTTTTTGGCCGGTGTTACATTTTGCCGTAGGCCTAACATGTAAATACACACACGTTTTCAGTACACGTATACACACAGTCCTCTATGTTCCCAGTATGTGCGTGTAAACCTTCCTTTGTTCCAAGACACGGCAAGAAAACGTGTTTCTCTCGTGTTTTTTCTTCTTCTCTTTGTCTGGATTGGATGTATATTTCTCCAGTGTTTACTTAAGTCTAATAAATAAATCTGTGTCGGTCAGAGTGAACTGCGTGCCGTGCAGTGTTTTGAAAGGTTGAACTCCTCTGGCAGCAAATTAGCCTCTCAGTAGCCCCTCGTTTGGAAGACATTCTTCATCTTCTCCTCTGAGAGAGCTGACAGAACAGCACACACACTTTACCCCACACACTAGACCCCTGCAGGAGAGTAGCACACTGATGAGACTGGCCTGCACGAATGATTGGATGCACACACACACACACACACGCGCTCATCCAGGCTTTTACCATGCCTTGGGCTTTCATAACGCCGTCACTCCTCAGCTCGGGAAATGGTGGCCGTCAGGTGTGCTCTGAGGAAAATGTCAGTCGGACGTGTGTGTTGTGTGTGTGTGTGTGTTCACGTATCTGTCTGTGTTTGTCTGGTGTATGTGTCTAAAATGTACAGTGACCCTGGAGCTAAGCTGGAGAGGTCGCAGGACAGAGAGGTGTGTGTGTGTGCCTGGGTGTGTGTGAGTCATGGTGTTCCACCAGCTCTGATCTCGTGGTCCTGAGTTGAGTCGACACAACAGGGTCGTCCTACACCTCAGGACACCCACAGGAGACCTGCCAGGGGAGCCACACACACAGACACACACACACAGACACGCGCTCAGCCAGGGGTGTTGACTTGACTGAATAGGTCATAGGGATGTTGTGTAAGAAGAAGACACCAGAGGAAACCTTCAAGAGAGAAGAGAGGCAGAGGGAATGTGGCCACACGGGGGCCAGTCCTGATGAGGCTGAGCCCTCCAAAGTCAGCTCATCCAGAAGGAGCCTGTCGGAGAGGGCAAGATGGCAGGATGACCACAGTAAGTGATGGGGGGGGGGGGGAGAGGGGGAGAAGAAACGGAAGTAGAGATGGATGGAGGAGGAGGAGAGAGGAAGAGAGGCCCAGATGAGGAGACGGATTCCGAATGAAGTTGAGAGGATGGTGCTGACGTGATTTCAACGTGTAAACCCCTGACATTCTCATGTCACGACCGTCACGTGGCCACTGTACTGTCCTGTCTGCAGTGTTGAATGGATCTCTGTTTTCAAGCTCTTGGCGCAGAACAAATTCCCCTCGGGGCAATCAAGGTTTTCATTTTCGTTCATTTTCACCTTCCTGCATGTATATTCACACTTCCAGTCAATCTCCACCAACTGATCACACACGCACACAACACTTATTTACCTCAGACCAAGTCGTATCTGGCTGACTCCAACTCTTCAAAGACCCCCCCCCCCCGCCCTCAACCACCACCACCACCGTCTGAGGTAATCACCAATTACTGCTTGTCAGAAATGGTCTTTGCGAGCTGTCCCCATGGTAACCGCGTCTCTCTCCTTGCAGCAGAATCAATTTGGCGCTTGCGTAACGGTCCTGTACAGCAGGCGCTGAAGGAGAGCCGGAGGAACGGATTCTCACTTTTAGGGGTTAGAGGGGAGGCTATTTCTGTCCCTTCGTGCTCTCTCTTTCTGTTTCTCATCTCTCTCTCTCATCTCTCTCATCTCTCTCCCATTTAAAATCAAGGTCCATGCCTCGCTTGTCCGTGCCTTGCTAGCCAGACCAAAGGAGATCAGAGGACACCATTTGAGGGAGGAGGGGGAGAGGGAGGGAGGGAGGGGGAGAGGGGGAGAGGAGGAGATGGCTAATAAGAGATTAGTCATGCTAAGGAAGCTGTAGAGTAGTGGGCCACTAGCTTGTGAGGGGTCACGTGTGTCCGGGGGGAGGGGGGGGTGTATGAGGTGGGGAGGTTGTGACTGACGTGTGGGCGTGTTGGGGGAGGTGTGTGTGGGGGAGGGGGGGGGGGGGAGGTTTTGGGGGGTTCTGTGTACAGGAGGAGATGACAAAGTATGTAATGTGACTCCTAGTCTCTGTACAGCTACATTAGGCACAGATAGACGTGATGAACGCACACACACGCGCGCTCTGACGAGCGATGTTTAGGCGCGAGCGGCGCTGTCGCCGACGTAGCAGGGGTGCTGTCGGGCCTGCCTGGTCCTCCTCGGCCCTCTGCTTGTCGGACACGGAACGAAACGCTGCCGACGCTCGACCCCCGCTCACCCCTTCCCTCAGAGTGGGGCCGTCTGTCACACCTGTGTGAGGAGCAGGGGAGGACAGGACCCAGATGACCCTTGAAGCCGCTGGGGCGAGGACGCGAGAGGAGGGGGAAGGGGGTAAGGTAGGGAAGAGGTAAGGGGGGGAGGGAGGTGGGGTTTGTGTGTGTGGGGGGGGGGGGGGTGGAGGGGGGTGGGGAGGGGGGTGTTGGAGAGGGGATAGATATAGCCGCAGGGCCCTCGCCTGTAGAGCAGACTGTTTGTGCGTGTGTGTCTGCCTATTTGGAGTTACATAAGCTATTTCGTTGCACAGGGGAGAAGCTCAACGCAGCTCACCGTAATCTTAGTGTCATGCAGTGTAAACTAAAAGCAATGTGGTTTTAATAAGGGCTGGGGATGTACTGGGGTTGTACACAGGCAGAAGCACACACACACGCACAACAAAGACACATATGCACACACTCACAAGCTGCTGTTCTGCTGCCTCCGGTTCCATGAGACAGTTGTCAAAATTTGGTGACGTATTTCTGATTAAAAAGTTTTGACTTTAGCATAATCCGCTTTTCTCTCTGTCTATCTCTCACTTGCTCGCTCTCTTTTTCTCTCTATTTCTCTCTCTCACTCTCTCTTTCTCTCTCTCTATCTCTCTCTCTACTCACGCACTCACCAGCTATCTTTTCCAGAATAATTAGTGGAGAGTGTAGTGTGTGTGTATCTTCTCAGCTGGTGCTAAGCTCTACAAAATGCGAGCTATTCCAGTCAGATGGCCCCATCTGTGGGCATGTGTGAGTGTGGCTGTGTACGTTAAGTGGTGTGTGTGTGTGAGTCTGTGTGTGTGTGTGTGTGTGTGTGTTCAGCCCCCCGACGGGACAGGAAGTGTATTAGTGGTGGATAAGCAAAGCAGTTTGATATGATCTTCTAATGCTTGCTTCTCCCACTGTCGGCAGCCATCTGGCCCTTGACGCACACACACACACACACACGCATACACACGCGTGGAGGGGGTGATACACAATGCTCTACATTCACGAGGGTACGAAGATCTCTGTAGGACGCAGCAGCCAGACATCACGACAGTAGATGCCAGCCCAGTGCGGTGCGCGAAACCTCAGCCTCCCTGTTCAACATGCATAGATCTGCATAGGGATGAGCAAGATGTTCTACGAGCTCCATTTCATACTCTCCCGATTTAGACCGT
Organism: Hypomesus transpacificus; assembly: GCF_021917145.1. Taxonomy (NCBI): domain Eukaryota; kingdom Metazoa; phylum Chordata; class Actinopteri; order Osmeriformes; family Osmeridae; genus Hypomesus; species Hypomesus transpacificus. Next base: position 1,021,257 of record NC_061074.1, read on the forward strand.
GTGATGTCAGGGCTGCTGAACAGAATACAGACCCCAGCACTGTGGTTTGCCCCGTGATAATAACTACATATCACAAACACGTCCTTGGAATTACATTTATGACGATGAACTTTACACTGCATTGTTGCGGTTTTGGAGCTTAAGAACCATGTGAGGTGGGACGTCAATCTAAATATAATCACAATCTACGGCCACTTGTGTCTTTTTTGCTCACGCAAACTTCCAAACTCAGTGTGTTGCTGTGGCCTTGCCAATTCAAGATTTTCTCAGTTGCTTTGATACAGTTCTCGCAATATCTTTTACATTTGCTAAACAGCAAGTGGATTTCTCTGAATCATTTGTTCAAAGAGCAACACACAATCGATTACATTGTTCACAAACAAGATAGTCAAAATGCTTTGCCATGTTGTCAGTATTCTGGAAGTGGTTTCTGATGTTAACTATGGTAACGGTTTGGATGACAGTGTTTGAAAAAGCCCAAGGCTACACTTTTCATATATCAATTTCAACAGAACAAAGATACACATTACCGTGTGGGGGGAGATTGGTTGCAACAGATTGGACACATTTACGCTTTTACTGTTTGTAGTATAATTTGCTGACAGACCATGTTACTGGGATACAGACAAGAAGACAAGACTAAAGACAAACACAGGGCAACCCCTCAGGCAGAACTATACATGAAGCAGAGAATTACAGTTACAACAGTGGGTTCAACTATTTTGCATGTTAGGGCTTATACAATGAACTCATGTCTAGATTGTCAATTGATGCAATTGATAATGTAGGAAAGAGCAGACAATTGCATTCAACCACTTGTATAAAAGTATCAAAACATTCACAATTTGATCCAAACAATGACAAATTGCTTTTGCAGTAGTTCAAGTTCAAGTCTTTTATTGTCAGATGCACAGAAGAACACAGGGTCAGACTGGGCACTGAAATTATTTGGACAAGACAACACAAAGCAACGTGGCATAATATCACATATAAGTACTCAGATTATAGGTAACACCTATGATAAGCTAAAATATAATATAATATACCTCCTAAATATACAAAATAATAAACAATACAGTATACTTAACCTATAATACACATAATATCCTACACTAACTTTATAACCCACTAACCTCGAGAGAAATAGGGTACAATCAGTGCAATATTGCTGATTGTGCAACCAGTAGCTGAAAGTGCAACCAGTAGCTGAAAGTGCAACCGATAGCTGTGTAAAGTGACTAGTGTGAGTGTCGACAGTCTATCAATGTCCATGTAAGGCTGGGTGTCATCCTGCCCCCACCTCTCATATGCTAAAGTCTGGAGTTCCTGGACGGTCTCAACTCTCACACTCCATTCAAGATGTGGTCTGATTGGTTGGTCTTGTGTATAAAGGGAATTATAAATCATTGTTCTGTGGATTCTTCATCTCCTGAGACCTTCTCTTCAGTTCTCCCTTGTCCGACTGTCCTACTCTTGCTTTCTCTCTGATTTACTATGATCATGGTAGAGTAGGTAAGATTTAAAGCTTTCATTTTGTAACATGTTTGCTTTCATTTGATTTCATTCATTTTCTATGTTATTAAATGCGTATTTCATTTAACCATACTATGACCATTCTTTTGTGTTTAATGTTTTTATTGATCACTCAAGTTAAGTCACATAAACATGTCGACAGAAATTGGGCATCACAGTCTTTGTCTTTACAATACAGTCACCCCAATCAATGCCAATCTAGCAACTTTTCTGATCTTATCTGTTTTACATTTTCGCCCCCCCCCCCCCAAGACCTTGTAGGACACCCACCCTGCAAGCAAGAAAGATAACAATGGAAACCATAACAATGACACCAATAAAAAACACATACATAAACAGGCTCATCATTGCTGAAGTCTTGTACTACACTCCATAGTTTAAATGGATGAACAGCACAATTATAACTGTTAGAGGGCTGCTGGGAGGTGTTAAGTAAGCACAGTCTTAAGGTTACCTAAAGATGTCAGCACTGGATCCCAGACCGAGAAGAATTTGTCCCTGGACCCCCTGAGAGTGTATTTTATTTTCTCTAATTATATGAACTGCATTAGGTCATTAAACCACAGAGACACATTGGGTGGATACTTAGATTTCCATTGTAATATAATTTGTCTGCGTGCCAGCAGTGTTGTAAAGGCAACAATGTTTTTATATCTTGTCCTCATTGTAAAATATCTCCTGTCTGTAGTACCAAAAATGGCCATTACTGCGTTGGGTCTTAGAACAATACTAAGAGCTTCTGACAATGTTTTGAAGATTGTAGACCAATAGGATGCTAGAGCTGAGCACGACCAAAACATATGGGTTAAGTTGGCAGGAGTATGTCGACACCTGTCGCAGCTTGCATCTGTGGGATGGGCGGTAACAGTCT
>NC_061074.1:1024160-1076614 GCF_021917145.1 Hypomesus transpacificus
GCTGGCAGGCTGACCCCCTTGAGGACTCTGGGCAGATTGACTCAGTCTGATTACCATCTGGCTCCCCATTTCCATAGCCTAACATGGCTTCTAGAAATGAACTCAGTCTTGATAGCGTATAGGGCGACTATTTCTTAAAGATGGAATAAATATATGTGAGGAGAAACAGACATGGAGTGAACACATCCTCTCAGGGGTCAGACCACACTGAGCCAGGGACATGGGACACACTTTTGAGACAAAACATCTAGACAAGACCCCACCTGACCGCTGACTGGATCTCCACAGCATTGTGGGCATGGTCTTCATGTAGGTATCCATATTTCTCCAAGAACCCCTGCAATTTATGCATATGATTTACAGCTGTATCTGCATCTATGGGAAATACATGTGTTACACTGTACTACATTAACACCGAACTTCATACGACTAAATAGGTTTTGTTAATGTAACGTAATTGTAAGGCAAGTCGACTGGATTATAGAAAATGGACCGGCTGGAATTTGATATTTTCGGGGCTGCAGAAAGAAGTAGGCTATTAACAGTCACATCGAAATTGCCCGCATAATCTACAGTATGATCAAATATTGGGGGGGACGTGTCCCATAATAATACAGTAGGCCTAATTGCTTATTCTTTCTTAATTGGTCATAGTTCACAAGTAGGCCTACTTCTCACTGAGGAAGGATATATTTATTTATTAATAATCAAATACCTACCAAGGAACTATAGTTCTTTATAGTCTCTATAGCATATATACCTTTGAACTAAATTTGCTATTAGGCTACTTACTGCTTAGTTAATCTTGGTTCCATATTAGTTAAAAGTATTAAGTTCGGTGTTAATGTAGTGCTATCTATTACTTCCTGCATAGCTACTCGTTAAGAACGGACCATTATTAAAAAGTGTTACCAATATTCTACATGCTCTAAAGGGAAGTTCTGGCCCATAAACCAGAGAGTTTTTTCTTTTTTTTTGAGTCATGAGTCATTGTCGAAGATTCGCAGTCAAGTAGCAGCAAGCGGAGCTTGGTGGACCACCCATCTTCACTAGGACATTTAAACCCTAGATTCTCCGTCCTTAGGTTATATGCGCCGTGTTACGCATGGACAGGTTCAGAGATAATTACAGATGTGGCGGTGGACGGGGGGGGGAAATAAACCTACTTGTTGACAACGACGTTCCAAAGTTACGGTGGACCGTTGTTTCCATTACTCAACACTGTGTTATGAGCTCGTGTTTGGCACTACATTTACAAGTTCAACAGAGAACTCCCAATAACCATTTAAAGGGTTAATTTTCCAATACGTTTTGGGTCAAATGAATTTATCCTTGATAGTGCCCAACTTTCAATTACAAATTTCACAAATCGCAACATTTAAATAGCTGTACAAACGTTTTTGTGCAAAACGAGTCAGACCATGCTTTACACAACAAATGCACCAAAAACTAATTTTATGGCTAGGTAATACAGTACTGTATTCACAAGAACTTACCTCTGCTTCGCTCTCGCGCCACACGTCAGTTTTCAGGGGTGAACAATTAGTTAATTTGATTAGAAAAAGCGCTGCCAATATCAACAATTCGCAGATATCTCGCAACTTGTACTGATCCAGACAAATTCGTATACTCATTGTATGACACCTGCAATACGATAGGCGCACCAGAGGACATAATCAAGCATGTGAACTACACATCTGTTAGTTCAGACAAGAACATTGACTTGTAAGAGTGCGTTATCCCCTCCAATGTACAACTCGCCCTCCCATTACAGTGAAGATCTAGTTCCGCCCCCCACTGCACAGCTGCAAGAAGCCTGAAGGCTAAATACCATGTCAATTTTTCAAGTTTTCTGACGTTTAATTGGACTTCTGGCCAGGGGCATAGCCAGAATAATATTTTTGGGTAGGCCTAGAAAAATATGGATGGTTGTCTTTTCAGTTTGTTTTACATGTAATTTTTTTAGCAGGGCGCTCTCATCCAGAGCGACTTACAGTAAGTACAGGGACATTACCCCCGAGGCAAGTAGGGTGAAGTGCCGTAATTTGACACAGCCGGGACCATCTGACCCCCATTTTCTTATTTATTTTGCGTTGTGCACCCTGTGCATAATGTTTCGGATATATTCTCATTTTGGCTAGGCCTTAGAACAAATTACCCAGGCCTACGCCCCTGCTTCTGGCACAGTCAGATAGGCTAGTTGACATGGACTATATGTAAACACTGAATCTGCCCCAATCTTGCCAAAAGAAAAAAAGATCAAACTGGACATGAGCACCTTTTAAGATCAGAACAGTTTAATATCATTTGGAAAAAAGAAAACCCAAGTAAAACAGTTCCTTTCAATCTTACAAAACAATGATACGAAGTCTACCTCACAATGTCTGGACCTAGAATTGGGGAAAATTAAAAGAAACAAAAAAACAAAACAAAAAATATGACATTTGACCCTGCCTAATACACCAACACTGCCCATCAGCCCAAAAGTCCTTTCACAGTAGTCACACCTTCCCTCAGCGCAAATGTGGGATGCTATGGCAATGAAAGGTATGTGAATCATTCTGTCCCCTGTCTCTTCCCCACTCGCTAGACCCTGGGCTGGAGGGTCTTAATATGAATGTTTAGTATGGCCGGTCTCTTCTGTCTTCTCTATGATCCCCTCTGAGGAAAGACAACAACAAAAAGGGGGGGGGGGGGGGGGGGGGGGGGGGAAGAGAATAAACATGAGTCCAAGTCAGCTGATGGAATGACGCTACATTTCACACCAAATCTCTACAATGACGCCCCCCTGTGGACAGAAGGCAGAGCTCATGATGAGGAATTGTCCCGGCATCCTACCTTCCCCCCATCTTGTAGCCTCCTCCTCCGTAGCCTCCTCCGCCGCCGCCACCGTAGCCTCCGCGGTCACCTCCACGGTCCCCCCCGCGGTAGCCCCCTCTGCCCCCCCTGTAACCGCCCCGGTCACCTCCGTATCCTCCTCTGCTTCCGCGATCTAAACACACACACAAACACGCGTTACATCCACTGCTCACCCTGTCCACATGACGCCGGCGTGTGCTCTGTGATGTCATACCTCCTCCGCTGTCACCAGGTTTAGGCGTGCCACACTTGTTGCACTCGTATCTTCGGGCAAAATTCATGTTGCCACAAGAACTGAGGGGGCAGTTTGAGGAAAACGCTGGTTAGAAACTCATTAGGGTCCGACCTCGACACTATGACAACCCCAGCAGCCTCTACCCCTGGAACAGCTCATGTTAAAACACCCCCTCCCAAAGCCAGAGATGAGTTGAGCACTGAAATATCAGCCGACTCCTGGAGAGGCTTGGGGGATGTCAGCAGATTTCCTCACACACCTATTGGGACAAGGCCAGTCTCCTCCTTTGATGTCAAAGTTAGGTCCACCACCTCCACCACCACCACCAAAGCCACGTCCCCTGAATCCTGAGGGAGGGAGAGCAGAAGAGGACTACAAAGGTTAGTTACTTGTCTTCATGAATATATATATATATATATATATATATATATTTTTTTTAAAGGTCACATTTCATTCAACTGGACATATGAAGCATCAGACCTCCTCCTCGGCCTCCTCCCCGGCCTCCTCCTCCTACTCCTCCACCCCTCTGCGTGAACTCTGCCCTCCGGGTGGCAAAAGACACCTTGATGGGCTTTCCTTTGAACTCCTTGCCTACGTACAAAAGGGAGGACATGTGTTAGCACACTTGCCTTCATGCTTTTCCCTGTCACTGTCTGGATCTGGGACAACAGGGGCACTTACCATCAAACCAGTCGATGGCCGCTTTGGCAGAAGGAGGGTCATCGAACGAGACGGTGGCTTCACCCTTCAGCCGGCCGGTAGCCTTGTCAGAGTACAGGTTGATCATAAGCTGACCCGTCTTTTTGTTCATCTGCAAACGTGGGAACAAGAGTTTAGAGATGGGGGGGGGGGGGTACGCAGTAAGGAGGGGCAGAAAGCGGCTGACGAGTTCCAACAACGCACCTTGATGATCCCGATCTGTTTGAAGTAGTCGCCCACTTCCTGGGGCGTCACTTCCTCCCCCAGGCCCTGGACGAAGATGGTGTTGTTGTCCGAGTTGTCCTCTCCAGCTGTGGATCAGACAGGACAGATGCGTTACAATGACCCGTGACCTTGGCGACCGGCACCTTCTGGACTTGGGTGACTTCCCCTGTGGCTTTGGGTTCTTCGGGGTGTGACACTCACCTTGGTCGTCCCTGGAGCCATAGTCTCGTGGACCTGGAACACAGCAGAGAGGGGCGGGAGGGGGGGAGAGACGTGAGCTACACACTCAGGAGACGCTTGTATAAAAACAGATCCACATCAACTGCCTAACAATATCAAACGGTGCCAATTCTACATCTCGACAGGGCTGTCTGCTGCAGTTTTGAGAGAGTAACATCATATACCAGCATCTTGCAACATGAGCACAATTCTAGTTTGGGAGTCGTTTTGAGAAGGTAAAACCACCAAATGTTTCCAGGTCTAGAACGTTTCCTTCTTCGCCATAGGCAAACCCCTCATCCTCAGGCATTTACAGTCAAACCATTGTCTTCATGCAATCAGTACCATTATTTAACAACTCTGGCTCCATGTGCTTAAAGATCTGAAGAGCATTTATGAGAATTCCCGCTAAGAACACTGGGTGGAGCCCCTTGGGATTGGACAAGAAAACGGTGGCATTTCAAAACTTCCTTCCTATGTAGTTTTTTTTTTTTTTGTTGCTTTTTTGTCTAATCATGTTTCCTCCCCCACCGAGACAGTTCTGATGCTCGTCACTTACCACCGAAAGTTTTGAAGCCACCACGGTCACCACCTCTGCAGAGGAAAAATTGGGAGAAATGATGGCTTTCCTTTGTCCCCAACAGAGCTCAAAGCTCCCCCTACATCCCCACCAGTAAGCACTCCTGCCCCAGTGTGTGACTACGGTGGAGATGGCTCACACGAGGGAATGTGTTAGTCTTGGACAGTATAGATCAATGGTCAGACTAAAGGCAGAACGACGGCTATTGAACTGATGAGAAGCGGCCCTTGGGGTGAGCAGGACTGATTGAGTTGTTTTGGAGACCAAATTGGATAGAAATAAACAGTTGGTGCCTAGCCAACTTTGTGTTTTGAATAATAAAGTCTGAATGGTAATAGTCTGAGGTAATAGTCTGAGGCACTCGACAAGTCGAATGCTCTTCCATTGAGTGCTTATATGAGCTCCATTAGCTGAGGTCCAAGTTTGATTTCATTCACTGAAACCTGTAGTGTAAAATGTAGATCCATGTTAACAATACATGTGGCCATGTCAAATATATAACACTCAAATATGTTGATACTGTACAGGTAAGCTGAAATAGTGCTCCAGTTTTGTGGCTGAACATTCTCCTCCCCCCCCCCCCCCCCCGAACAGATCACACGTGGACATGGGTTTTAGCTGTTCATGAAGGATCTCAAGGCAAAGTCTCGGGACAAATCTAACCCAAGCGTTTGTGGTGAGCTACTTCTGACTGGAGCACAGAGGCAGCCGACATACGTTACGTCAAAGACATCTGTTGGGCAGAGGAGCAGCTGGAACTCGTGACGGATCTAAGAAGGGTTGTGGTCAGCTCCAGTATTTGACCCTGCTGATCTGATGTGGTGGTCCTGTGTGACTCCATGAGACCTAACTGTGAGGGTAGTGCTAAAACTACTCTGCACAACCTCAAACACTAAGTACACTGCATCACAGAACCACAAAGAAAAGGTGATTCTCATACATTTCAGAATATGACAGTGGGACCTAGCCACAACCTTGACCAAAGCCAACGCAGAATCAACCGATCCCAGGAGGTGGACTAAATGTCCCAAAGGTCACCTTCTACAGCACTTAATCCGTAGAAAGACTGGAGCACTCTTGAGTGAAGTGGATGAATCCTCACGACACAAGTAAGTCTAATGTGCAGAGTTCATTACTTCAGGGGGGGGGAGGGAGGGGGGGTCATAGATATCAGCGGCAGAGAGCTCAGCACAGCATATCACTCAGATCCTGCCAGTTTTACAAGGATTACCTTCAGATAGACAGGACATGACAATTTCTGCATGCAAGTCTATGAATGGGAAGACATTCCATTGGAGTGTTCATGTAGAATGCAGTTTTAATGTAGAATACACAGAGTATAAAGTGGAGATGGTGGTGGTGGGGGGGGGGGGGGGGAAGGGGAGGGTCTACAAAAGGGTGAGGCACCAGTGTGTGGGTGTAGTGTGAGTGGATGGGCTAGCATGCGATGCGCGAGGATGTCTGCCAGGGATGGTGTGTGGAGTACCTGTCGGGCGGTCGCGCTCTGGGACTTACCCCATACCAGAAGGAGGACCGCCTCTTCCACCGCGCTCGTATCCTCCCCCGCGCTCGTAACCGCCACGGTCGTAGCCCCCGCGCCCCCGGCCTCTATAGCCCTCAGACCTGTCAGAGCCGCTGTCCTCTCCTCCGTACCTCCGGGCCTGGCCGCTCTCACCTGGGGGACAGCACACACACACACACGTCACAACACCGGCTGGAGTCGCACCTGGGCGTTTTACAGCAAGTGATTCAGACGTCATTCATAATCATTCATTCAGGTTCCAAATGGGCCTAATCACGTTTAACAATATCAAGATGGCATGCAACTAAATAGAATAGAAATTTGGGTGGCTTGTCGTCTCTACAGTTCGTGTTTTGTTCATGATCAGTCCAACGGGCGCCGAGATTTTCTGCTGAAACAAGTGATCCAAACTGTAGAGGCGACTCCAGGTTAGTATATATCAAACTACTGATACATATTCTAACCGTAACTGTCATCCCGTCTTCCATAACCACCTCCTTGAGAATGGCCATGTGACCCAGGCTGACCGTAAGATGATGACGCCGTCTTGTCAGCATACCTGGAGGAGGAAAAGATCACAGCCTTATTTTACAGCAGACTAGCAGGGCCAGCAGACTGGCACCATCAGGAAGATCAACATTCATTCAATCAAGACAAAACAGAATGCAGTTCATAGTAGCCCAGACCAATGAATTTGGTAAACGCATTAAACAAAACCTAATACGAGAAGGTTTTGTAAAGTTGAGACACTGCCACGTTTTACCAGATGCCAATGAATGCATGAATATTATTCTCTCAAATATAACGGAACTCTGCTTGAGTTGCTCAAAGTTGCTTTTTTTTTTTAAATCAAAGTTCAAACATTGGGGAAAACTTGTAAATAAAACAACAGTGAGGTTAGTCAAGATATCCCCAGAAACAAGAGTCACACTTCCTTCTGCACGGCATACAGTTGGTGGGTGTGGTTTGGTAGAAAAATAGTTCCTACATGAAACTGCTCACAAGGTCTGTGGATTACCTTGAATAACTGGGTCATGATTTCTGGAAAGACAATGCTGTCGAGTTTGCATTCCTGCCCCACTTTGAGCACCACAAGCAAAGTTCAATTTATTCTAGAGAAGGCAGACATCCCTACAGCCAATATCTCCTCAACTCTGAAACTCACACCAAAACAATTTAGATGGATAAATAGCACTACATGCAAGATGAAAAACAATGTATTTTTGACTTTGGGGTGAACTGTCCTTTCAACACTAGGACAAAGCCAGCTCCACCAGCGTGTGCTGTGATGTCATCCCACTGACGCCTTCATTTACCTCAGGTGCATGCAAGTCAAATCACGTGCCAACTGGAAGAGTTCTCTTCTTTTTTTCACAAGGCTACGTGTGGTGGTTTAATTGAACTTATTGGGACTGATTTCAGCATTGAAATCCAATCCAAGAGGCTTCAGTAGTGAGTGTCCGGTCAGACTCACCCAGACGAGGCGTCAGAGCCCTGCTGTCCATAGCTATCGAAGGCAGGCGGGGTCTGTCCATAACCTCCCTGTGTCGCCTGGCCATAACCCTCAGCTGGAAGACAATCAGAAACGTGAAAACCCAGACATGGTTAAGGTGAACAAAGCATGTTCTATAAGGTTCAGGCTGAAGTACAGTCTAGGTATGGATTGAGCATGAGACCGGATGGCATTCACAATAGTATCCTTCAAGAGGATGTAGTTTATCATACCAGGTTGTCCATAGCTGCTGTAGCCTGGTGCACCGTAAGAAGCACCACCATTTCCTTGACCATAGCCCTGAAAAACAAACATTTATTTAAAAAGGAGTGAGAATTGACAAACCCATTTTTTTACTGAACTTGATGACAAATCAAAATTATGACATCCCATAGTTACGGGGTTAACGATGACCACACATACCTGGCCACTTTGCTGAGTGCCATATGATCCATAGCTAATAAGAGAAAGTAATCAAGTTAGTCAAGCATCAACATCCAGTCAAATTGTACAGTTGTATATTGGGTTAACGCCTAAAATTAATTGTTGCTCTCAAACAAAAAGAATTGTATAGCCCATTTGTTATCCACTTCATGGACCGTATAAAAACTTCCTGGATGGCTAGAAAAACCCCATCTAGGATTTTGATGTGCGATAATAGTTAATAGGCATCAATGTGTTAAGCCTGAAAACAACGTCAGTCCAGTTATTAGTGTTACCTTTGAGCTGCGCCATGCTGACCGTAGCCAGAATCTGTACAGAAGATAAACAGAAGAAATGCAATAAGTTACACCGAAGCCAAATTTATTATATGGTGGTAGCCATTACTTGTTAGCCGTATATATAATGACCTACAACTAACTTAGCTAAACAACTAAACAAGATAGTTGGCTAACGTTTCTCTGATGGAGCCCTGTTTGCCCATTCATGGATGACGATAGCCAGCAGCTAGCTCTATTGGAGGCAAACATCAGTGGTAATTCGGGATAACCTTGTTTAGCCCTGGTCGTAGCGAATGTGGGAGTCATGTGTTAACATGTTGTTGTTTAAGTAAATTGACTGGACACAGTTTCTGTTATGCGGTGGCACTACAAACAGCCGATGTGAATTGTCCAAATACAACAATGGCGGAAATAGCAACCATTGCTAGCTGGCAGTAAAAAGGCAGAAAGCACAGGCCTCTCCCCGTAGCTTGCTAGTGCTAGCTAGCTGCCGATCAACTACCAAAGAGGTGGCTAGCTTAACTACTGTCGGCTAAACCACACCACGCTACTCTGCACGAGAGAAATGGCGGTCCATTTTTAAGAATAAATGGCCATATCCATAAAGACAAAATATAGCTGGCAAAATAAAACACGTTATAAAGTGGATTATTTGTAAGAATTCACAGCAAACACGGTATAAAAATATGTATGTAAAATGCATGTTTACAAGAGGCTAATTTCCTCTAGAAATCTAGGCAGTGGAACTGATTCTCTCAAGCTAACTAATGTTAGCCAGCTAGCTTGGTCGCGCCTGAAATCTACTTCGACTAGCTAGGCTACATTGCTGGCTAGACCAGTGTCTCGGTAGCTTTCTTCGACACTTTTCCATAATGGAAACATATCCATCTAATTTGATATCCCTTCAAGATAATATATAATCTCACCCGAGGCCATTCTTCTTTTTGCGTTGTTTTAAAATATCCGATGAATCACTTTCCCACAAATTAAAAACCCAGCAACAGAAGCGCAGACAGCGCACACACTGCGGCACTTATGAACTCTAACCCGATGGTGGGATGGACCAACTGAAGTTCATCCCTTCCATTTGTAAAGATGATGAATGAAACCTCATTATCTCTGAAATGTTTCATGCACAGACTTGTAACAATCCGCAGGCACCCTATCATGCTATGTACAATGATATTTAATACATTTCTTACGAATTATCCACCATTATATATTACCCCTCCAAAAATGGTATGATCCATAGCGCCGTTTTTGTCTTCTCGCTTTGAGCAGATATCATGGATAGTGTTGATGTTTCCTGCATCATATATTTAAACATAATTTTTAAATATACCATCTACAAATGATGACACTCACTCTGGATAAAAGTATTGCCAGATGAAAAATCATGCTAAAAGGGGAATTAAAAGGAATACAAAAAATTATGACCCATTACTTCCGGAAATCTTGAGACCATAACAGATACCATTAAATTCATGCTGTTTCAAATGTTATTACCTTACATTTCTGTCAATTAAAAATTAGGTTGCAGAAAGCGGTGTGTAAATGTATTTCTATAATTTAAAGCATGGCCTAAATACTTAATTTCCTGCGATCTTTGGAAACGTCTTTCAACTCATGCCCGTTTTGGGGGAAAATGAAACACAGAAACATGAATTGTTTATTAAACCGTTATTTTAATTGACTAGTTAAAAATGCATACCTACATAACTTTCAGTTATACACACCACAATATATTATAACAATTGAATTATTTAGGGTATAGAGGAAATGTCAAGATTGAACGTGCTTACTCCAACCCTGAAACAAAAGGCACCAGAAAGTCAACAGAAGGTACCAGGCTTTAACAGCCTAATGAGTAGGTTCCCCTTTTAGGTACTGTGGTCCCAGTAAAAAAAAAAAAAGAAAGTTAGGACCTAAATCAAATGAACGAGGGGTATTTCACATTCAAAACAAGAGACAGATAAAACATGTAATTATGGCCAAAATGTGGCAATCTGATGGGCAGCATCTTTCACATTTCATGACCACAAACATGTCAAATATAGACAAACAACAGTGATTAGTGTGCAATAGTACAAATATAAGAACATGGAATGATAACCCTTTATGATGCCACAGCCAGCTGTCAGTACGCCTCACCATTCAAAGTACAGGGGAAGGCTTGCATGATTTCAGCGTACATCCATGTTACCAAATGTCACAGATAATTGCATGTTGCAGATAATACCCAAACTCCCTAAAATTACATCAGACCTTCTATCTTTAATAAAGGGCTTCAGCACTGATTTTCCACATAATGTCTTGTGTTTTTCAGGTTTTTTGAATGATCAGAAATGTACAGCACTTATTTCAATGCATAAACTACTTGAGCTTTTCACACATTGTCAGTCAACACATTGTTAATAAGATGAAGTTACCAATGAACAAGTAAAATAATTTCAATTTTTGTTTTTGTAAAAAAACTAAAACACAATGTATTTGATACGCTACTCTCCTGTTAAAAAGGCCCATCTGAGTGACAAACCTACAGCTCTTTATTATACTAACCTTCACTTTGCACTGTACACATATATATACAGCTACTGGATAACATTACCACGCTTTCTTTTCTTATGAGAGAATAAAATCCTCACTTTCAATGTGTACAAATGTAAAGAAAGAAATGAATTCTGACAGCTGACTTACATTGACTACCATTCAAAAGATCGCATTTGAAAATAAGCATATTTGTATTGCATTTCTGTCTGTATGTATGTTTCTACTTTGCATGGTAACAACTAGTAGTGACTCCATTGGTAACTTAGGTGACTATCCCTTGACCTGGAAAACAGAGTAGTCACCCCCTCATTTCAACCAAGCATCAGCAAATCGATCATATTTTCAATATCATAACCATGAGTTATAAGGTTGTAAGGTAAACTCTAGTTGCTGCATGTCTGGGCTGAAACAAAAACCTGCATACACTGTGACTCAAACACCGAAGACAGTGACTGCAGTTTCCATCAGTCCTGACACAAACAACCGAGGAAGTCCAGATCAGTGGTCGGAGTTGAGATCTTTTAACTCCAGATGTCCTGAGAATACCGTCCCTTGGTCATCAGTTTCTTGACGTAGTCAGTGGCCTGAGCGTGCGTCATGCCGCCCAGCTCCTCTGCCATTTCATGGAAGGCCGTCTGCACATCCCTGGCCATGTTCCGTGCATCCCTGGACACAAGATATACATGATCATCTGGCTTCCGCTGCAGCACGAGTAGCATTGTTAACCCTGTCGAGGAGCCTTACTTACCCACAGATGTAGATATGAGCATTGTCAGTGTGTATCAGCTTCCAGAGGTTCTCCTTGTTGTTCCTTAGGAGATGCTGCACATATACCTGAACAACACGTAGGAGGCGTATCATCACTATGCAGAACACACATATTTCGCACATCCTCCCAGTACCAGCCATCACGTGCACGACCCTAAACCTTTTGCCTTCCAACCATGGGGGAGGAGCCCTAGCCCCACCTTTTGTTCCTGGTCCCGAGAGAAGGCAACGTGAAGCTGGGACAGCACGCCGGTCTTTTCAGCCTCCTCCAGTTCCTCCTGGTATATGTAGTCCTCATTCTTGTGCCTGCAGCCGAAGTACAACACCGTCTCGCCCAACTCCTTTCCTGCAGGAACAATCAAGAAGACCACAAGTTTGCTTGTGAGGACCGTCGCTTCACGACTGAACACAGGCAGATCATCAAAACCGGACTTAGATTACAATAAAGGACTCAAGGACTCAGGGGAGTCAGATGGCTGATCGGTGAGGGAGCTGGGCTAGTAATCAGAAGGTTGCCGGAACGATTCCCCGCCAAATGATGTTGTGTCCTTGGGCAAGGCGCTTCACCCTACTTGCTTCGGGGGGAATGTCCCTGTACTTACTGTAAGTCGGTCTGGATAAGAGTGTATGTTAAAATGACTAAATGTAAAATGTAAATAGCACAGTTCTAACAGTCTTAAGATTTCTAGGTGAACAATTAGCAAAGTTAGGCGTTTTTATTGATATGACACTGTAGCTACAAACCTTGTTCTATCAACCAGCCTCGCTCCTGGATGAAGCCCATGAATGGAGCAATGCCGGTTCCAGGGCCGACCATAACAACTGGGTTGCTGGCTTTGAAAGGCAGGCGGAACTGGGACTTGCGGATGTACATTGGCACGGTGGATTTATGTCCGTTATCGGTCACCAGTTTATTCTTAAGCCAATTGGTAGCCACTCCCTTGTTGAGGCGGCCAGTCTTGGTGGTGTACTCCAACACCACAGCGCAGATGTGGATGCTGTTGGGGTGCACCTACCAGAGGAGGAAAGGGACGTCATCACTGGACAACATGTCCGCTTTCATACCATTGTAACAATGCACACGCACTGCTTTTGTGTTTGGAGGTCACAAAGGAGTACAGACCTTGGCGGAGGAGGCTATGGAGTAGTAGCGTGCCTGCAGACGGGGCATGAGCTCACACAGGTGGTCGATGGGCGGGCGCAAGGATGGAAGGTCCTCAAGAATGGCCAAGATGTTCCTACTGGCATCAAGCACCCAATTCTGGTACAAACCCTAAACACAGATAACACTGGGTTGTAAGGTAATATTTGTTCCAGAATGACTCAAAGGGCATTTGGGAAGTGGATTTTCTATACACCTTGCCCTCAGCGGCAGAGGAGGCCATCTTGCGCATGTTCTCCTGGTCCTTAGGGTCAGAGGCGTACTGGGCCAGCTCATACAGTACATTGGTGCGAGGGGGGTTGGTGATATCCAGGTAGTGGGTCAGGGCAGTGCGGTAGGTGGTAGGACAGGGGAACGGGTGCTTTTTATTGGACTCCTCTGAAACATCAGATAATCCCATTGGTTAACATTCAGGTCAGTCAGTGACCATACAAGGAAATGACACCACACAGAGATTTATCATCAGGAACGCTTGTCCTACTTCAAAAAGCACTGAGGTGTTTGATGTACTAGAAGCCAAGGTGGTGTGTCTGTTAATGACATACCATCAAGGTTGTTTAGGGAGATAACCAGATCAAGGTCTACTCCAAGGATTTCTCCGAGCTTGTTCACAATTGCTGTGTCATTGGTGGGGAAAACAGCCACATGGTCGCCAGACTCATACCTGGGGTCAGAGAATCAAGTCAAAACGGATATGTCCTCGACGGAAGATGTTTTTACTTCAATCTTGAGGGATAATTGTTTAAAGACTTGGCAAATATATAACCTATTCTTGTGGCTATGCCCACTCTTACCTAATTTTGGAGCCTGTAATGTCTAGTTCAATGTGCATAAGATGTCTGTCGCCTGATTTGTTGAGCTTGCGGTTGACGGTGACAGGGGCCAGGAAAGGGTTCTTAGCATCAAAAGGTCTGGGAAAGAAAGATAGATACAGTTTCAAAACATCATTTTAATAGTACATATTCTGTATTTGCATGATGAAGGAAGGTAGAAAAACAAAATGCTTCTTTCTCCACTAGGAGGCAGGAGCACTTTGAGAGGAGGGCACCCACACAGCTGGATATATGCAAAGGTGTTCACAGATAATGAAACACTTAAGAACTAACAGACAGAAATAACTAAGGAGGAATACATATGGATATGTACTTTTTTGTGAACGCAGAAAAAAGCCCGATGTAATTTGAATGAGATTTAGTAGAAAATGATAAACAAGATCTAAAAATGTATCGTTCTGCATGGAGAATGGTGGAAATCAGAACACATGCCTCATCTTTCCAATATGAATGAGGTCTACAGACTGAGGTCTACAGACGGACGTTTACTCACGGTTTCTGGACCTCAAAGCTCTTCAGCCGGCCCATTTCTCCACTGTACACTTTGTTCATGTTGATGTCATGGTGCTCCTTCAACTCATACTGGCGAATGCTGGAAACACACACGGATTAATCAGCCTTCAAATGATAATGTTTCGCCATGAGGTCATATGAGAAGACAAACGACAGATGGTGTAGCGAGACAGTAGACTGGCCGACGCACCTCGAGTCATCTCCTGAAGCCTCCACTCCGAAATGCTCGCACATGGCTGGCCAGAACTGCTCCCTCCAAGAGACAAAGTCCTCCTCCAGGCTGAAGGCAACAAAGTGGATGAGTGGGATGTGTTTGTGGGAAGTAGGACTGAGTAGCTGAGGAAACGGGAGGTAGGACCCTCTTAGGGCCACATTAGTGACACCAGGGAACGACGAGTAACTCACTTGCCATCGTCGTCTCCCATCCCCAGGTCAAAGACCCTCTGGGCTCCCAGCTCTTCCATGCGCTTGTCCACGTACTTCCCCATGGCATTGTAGTGTTCATAGGTCTTGTTTCCCAGGGCGAACACCTAGAGCCAGACCACAGCAACACACCCTTATCACATAGTCCAGATCCACAACACCTAGACACACACACACCTAGAAACACACTGACAAACTCACGCTATATAAGTATACAATGACCAAGTCTTGCTGGCAGAGCAAAGATCTTCTCTTATTCACTGCGATTCAATCTGGAGCATAAGAACAATGGCTAAATTGACCACAACCAGAATATAAATACTTCACACAGGTACAAAGAGCCTCATCACCGAGCAAATCAAGCTTGAACAGCACACACGTGCGTTTGAGTTCAATCTAACTAATACACTCAACCATGCAACAGCTACAGCAACAGCTAATTTTAGAACTTCCTGGATCACTTATCTCCAACTTGCTCATAAGAACCTATTTATTAAACAGCATTTAAATGATTGGTCTCGAAAGCTCAAAAATAATTAAAAGGAATAGCAACACCCAAACAGGTTTCGGCATGGGCTGGCCTTACCTTTATAATAAAAAATGGATAACAAATTGCAAAATAAACCTATAAAGGGTATAGTAGATGAACCTGGAGTAACTCAGGGTACAGTAGATGAACCCGGAGTAACAAAATGTAGGCGAACCAGTGTAAATCAAGAGTATAGATTAATCTGGAGTAAATGAAGGCTGATGGACCTGAAGTTACTTACAGTGTAGTTAACTCCATTCAGTGAATCGTCAGCCTCCTGCAGCCAATCATAGAAGTCTTGAGCGTTGTCTGTGGGGTCACCTTCTCCATAAGTGGCCATGCAGAAGATAGCCATGGAGTTCTCAATCTCACAGAGTCGGGACAGTTCAGACTAGACAAGGAATACAAGCCAGCAAAAGTTCCGTATAGTTTCAGATTAGGGGACTAATATTAATTTCATAGTGCAATTTCCATTGACATAATTTTATGTTCGGAGTCCACATGAATACTGCAGATGCAGTGATTCTCATATTTGTGGACACTGCATCCTGGTACTGCACAATGGTTTAGATGTTTTCCTAAAGGTTGGTAATCGTTGATGCATAGGTTACCATGTCATATTCTTCTGGGTCAGCAGCCATGCCCTTCATGCCATAGCGCTGGGCATCTTTGGTCAGCCTGTTGGCAAACTCCTCCCCTGTACCCGTTTGGGAGCCGTAAAACACCACAATGTTCCTGCCCTGGAGGGGAGAGAACACCAGGCTTAGTCACATCACCAAAACTGCAACTAGCGACAGCAGATTCTTCTACTGTTCGCCCATTGCCTGCCCTCCCAGTAGCATACAGCTTCTTTACTTGCCTGCCCTCCCAGTAACAGACAGCTTCTTTCCTTGTCTGCCCTCCCAGTAACAGACAGCTTCTTGACTTGTCTGCCCTCCCAGTAACATACAGCTTCTTTACTTGCCTGCCCTCCCAGTAACATACAGCTTCTTGACTTGTCTGCCCTCCCAGTAACAGACAGCTTCTTTCCTTGCCTGCCCTCCCAGTAACATACAGCTTCTTTACATGCCTGCCCTCCCAGTAACAGACAGCTTCTTTCCTTGCCTGCCCTCCCAGTAACAGACAGCTTCTTTACATGCCTGCCCTCCCAGTAACATACAGCTTCTTTACATGCCTGCCCTCCCAGTAACAGACAGCCTCTTTACTTGACACCTTTAGGAAAATCCAACACTCACCGTCTTCTTCATTTTTTCAATAAAACTGGTCTCTCGCGCCGTTGGTGCCCTGAAAGAAAAAAGGACATCAAAATTATACCCTAATCAATCTATAATTCCAGGAATCTCTGCTTGTGGCTCGATCAATAGAACCGGGCACCGTATAGAGAGAACCATTGGCCAGTGTCTTAATCAGGACCCAAGGACGTGCAGTGCCACATGTGACAGCAAGGCAATATAAAGTGGATACTTTATTTTCAGTATATCACTCCATTTTGTTATGTTACTGAATTGACAAGTTTACTGGTAATCTGTGTGGATGCGCAAGTAATATCTCGAATCAAAGTGAAAAGGTTGTACCAGTGCAAACAACTCCAATTAAGTAATATCAAATCAACTAACAATGATTTTAGCTGCATCACAGACACTGCACTAGTCTAACCCTAATGCCAGGAATCTGTATGTGTGTCCGTGGCACAATTATCCAGAGAACAGGGCACTGTATGAAGGTGGCAGGCGGCAGGTGTATGGCTGAGGACCCAAGGACATGTAGTGTTGATTGTGCGACAAATAAATAAACTGGTTTGCAGCCTTGTGTTCAGCCCACGGGGCACTGGAACTAGCATCTGTTTAAAACACAACATGACTCATAATGCTACAGCGCATAAAATGGATCTCGGCGGATTTCACAACTGGCACATACTCCACTTCCTCACATCACTGCACAAAAAGTCAAGGAAAGGTTTCCTGTCATATGAGGGTGATCATCCGAGAGGTGAGAGCATGGGTTAGCTTTAGAACTACATCCATCACCGCATCGCATTAGCTAGCTAGCTACCCAAATGACTACAAGGGGAAATGTACAAGAGGAAGCACATTCTGTTTAAGTAGAATACATTTCAATCAGTCTGAAATATATACCACAGCATGAAACAAAGTGCACTAACTACCAATAATTTGCAATATGCAAAACAAGAAACAGCCATTAAGTTACATTGGCTCAAAAACACACAAGCTTTGTTCTCAAGCTCATCAACATCATGTGTTTCTTTGGCACATGCTCTCTAGTTGCCAGAAGGGGACTGGAGGATAAACAGATAGTGTGGCCCATCTCCTTGTGCTGCTGAAGTCAAGGGTACTCAGCAAGGCCAAACACTGCTCATAGAGCCCCCCCATCCCCCTTCTAACCACATAGACAAGTTCATACACCCCTAAGTATGAATCAGGATTTAGCCTGAGCTCTCTGAGCAGAGGGTGACTAACCTCTATTGGGCAAAAACACATTTCTATTCACACAAACCATGACACGATCCAAGGAATGTAATGTCATTTCTGTGAGGCATATGCAAAGAAAAGAAGACTGAAGCTTCACGGCGAACACAAATGGTGGACAGCTGACCAGCTCTGGCTGTATGCCAAGAGTGAAGCGTTACACAACCGAACCCAAATTGTTTTATAGATTAGACCGTATAAACCATTTACTGACTTAATTAATCTAGATCACCCCCAGTGTTCAAAACCTTAATGTTTATACTCAATTCACTGCATTCAATCCATTTACTAAAACACAAAATCAACACAGGGGATCATTCCAACCAGGCTGAATCGGGCTGGGCCAGATTGGGCCCAGTGTTTTTCACGACCACAGCCATAAAAGTGGGGAGACAGAAGTCTGTCTAGTAAACCCAAAACTGATCAATAAGTTGCTGTCAGGCAATCAAAGTTGATCCTAGGTTTAGATTTGAATGTACCTGTACATGAAGGCTAACTGTTACAATAAGCTTTTAAACACGAAACTTCAAACTAGAAATCAAGCACTTCATGAACACAGTCTAATAAATAAAAGCACTTTAAAAACACTGTGTGTAAAACACAACCGAGTCGTGAAGGTGTGAAGTCCTGAACCGATACCGACCTCTCTGCAGCAGCCCTGCGGTCCTCAGGAAGAGGAAAGGCACAGCCCATCACGCTCCGGGGCGCCTGGCCCACCAAGCAGCCAGGCCGCTGCTGCCTCACAGGACCTCCACACACAGAAGACGTGGGCCTTCTGCTCCACTACATGCAGTGGAGTCGCCCAGAGCGCTCCCGCAATCCCAGCCACCACACGCAGTCCTCACGCAGACTGCCTCGGAAATGAACAGCATCTGTTCTTCACAACATTCTCCACCCTATCCCCCCCCCACCCCCCCACACACACACACGTTTGGCAACAACCGAAGACACAATGGTGGGAAACAGCCTTTCTCATAAAAACCTGTGTGCACACACACACACACACACACACACACACACACACACACACACACACACACACACTGAAACACTCCAACTTGTGAAGGCTAAGGCATGCCTTCGCCATCCCCCATCCCGTTCTCTTTTCAATCCCAAACTATGCCAGGCTCAAGAAAACTACTTCTAGAACTAACTACTTCTTCACCAGTCTGTGGCCCATTCAAGAGGGAGTACGGTGAATAGGTGTTTTACCCCCCCACCCCCACCCCCCCGTGTCCCTCCCCTATCCATCTGGAGAAGAGGGAATGTGCTCGCTAATAGCAACCTCATTTATCATAAAACTTGCAAAATGCCTCTTCCCAGAGCAGCACAGACAAAGTTAGACAAAAGGGGGGGGGGGGGGGACAAAAGCAAACAACTAAGAGCGGATAAAGAGAGAGGCCTCCTTGTGGTTCTGCTCGGCTCGCCCCTGTGAGCGTCTGCAGTGAGACGTTGCTCGGCCTGCTCACTAGCTCTCCGGGGAACTTTCAAATGGGTCTGGACCCACAACACAAGCAAGCAAAGGAGAGGCATGGACACGCCCCCATCACACCCAGTTAGGTAACCTGAGCACATATCGGGGGGAGGGTGGAACTAGTATGGTACTTCCTGGAGCTGAACCAGGCGGACTGTTTTGTCAAATCAATCCAGCCAATCACGACTCTAGGTGTTTTCAGAGTGAGGTATCTGAAGAGCAGAATAACAGAGTGTCTGACTTACATGTGACATGTTCCCATGAACCCCATAACTTGTAAATCCCTCTTCTGCCCCAGAGCACAAACCCCCACACACACACCGTACTCATCCCTCTCTCTGAACTCACAAGTTCCTGATCCCTGGAAGAATTGTATTGATTTATTCAAAAGTGTGATTTGCATAAATTCATCCCACCCATCACTGACACCCCTCACTCTGCCCCCCGCTAACTCCTCAGCCAATGGGACAGCACGGCTCGAGTGTCCATCGATCACAGTTCTTGGGGTCGTGGGCTGATCAGTCTGGCCATAGCCTATAGGGTACACGTTCGCTGGGCTGGAGGAGAGGCCAGACAATCTTCGTACTGATAATAACTGATTAACGGGGTTAGGAGCAGCACGTTAACACTGGAGCAAAAGCCACTCACACTGAAACAGGTCGACACGAGAGTAAACAAAGGTCACTGCAGGCTGGAACATTTAACTTGAACTTGCATACACCCAAGAGTGCCCTCCCAACTTGCACGATGTGCACAACCTTATGATAGCTAACGTAACAGATCTGGTTCTGAGATGTCAATTGACAGCCCTAAGCCTATCTTTACATAGCCTCAGGCTCAGATGGCTGAGCGGTTAAGGAATCGGGTTACCAATCAGAAGGTTGCCGGTTTGATTCCCGGCCGCGAAAAATGACGTGTCCCTGGGCGAGGCACTTCAGCCTACTTGCCTCAGGGGAATGTCCCTGTACTTACTGTAAGTTGTCTCTTAGCATATGCTAAATGACAATGTAAATATTATGGAAAATGTAACCTGTTTTATAATTAGAGTGTTGCCCCTCTTACACCAAATGCACAGCACCTGTTCGTACAACAGAGCTCTATGAAATCCTAATTTCATTTTCGGATTTTCTCCACTTGTTGCTGCTCTTCAACACAGGCTTTTATGTAACTTTTTGTTCTTGTTTTCCTACATAGGATTCTTTACAATGTTTCTCATAAAATCTGAGTGATATGATGAGCAACAGTATTATCGGTTTACAGTGTTAATATCAGATTACTGTCAATTTTGTGCTTTTCCAATCACTGAAATTATAGTGTAATCCCCAGTATAGCCACAGTTCCATAGAAAACTATAGTGCTGTCATAGAATGAGCAGAATGCTTAACATATTGAGGCTTGCTTCCAGGGCCAATGTGTCAACTTCACAAAGAGCGACTCACGGTGT
Source organism: Hypomesus transpacificus (assembly GCF_021917145.1). Taxonomy (NCBI): domain Eukaryota; kingdom Metazoa; phylum Chordata; class Actinopteri; order Osmeriformes; family Osmeridae; genus Hypomesus; species Hypomesus transpacificus. The sequence goes on from NC_061074.1 coordinate 1,044,899, forward strand.
ATCAAGCTTTTTAAACTCTGGGATGGGTTCGGCCTTCTTGCGGGACATGAACCAGTAGATGACGAGGCCAGCGATGAGGGTGAAGAGGAAGACGTCCAGATTACTGAGGAAGGGCTCCTCTTCTGCAGGCTCCGGGGGCTGGAGGATCTCTGGCTCAGAGTCTGCCATGTTTACGCTGCAGGGGCTGCAGGGACAAGGGAAACCGTGTTGGTTTATATGACAGCACATCCGAATGCTTCTAATCCTCAATCCAGCTAGTATGTAACTATCCTTTCATCATGTTAATCAATGTAGATATCCGTGTTCCAGCCAATCCCTATGACATGTTGGATGTATGCATTACGCAGTGGTCCTAAATCCCCCTTTCTAGGAATACACACAAGGATTAAAAAATGTGTGCACGGTTTTTATATCTCGGCTAATGTTTTTCTTGGTATCCTTGCTAACTAGATCCCATAGAAATGTCTCAGTATTCCCAATGGATTAAATTAGCTGAGCAACATGAGACATAACAACTGAAGAGTCGTTATCTACGTGAGTAAACCACTTTCAGATCAGGGGTTTGTTGATTCTGGCTAAACCAAGTGTAACAGAAAAAGAACAAACTACTGATCTGGGAATTAGGAAATGGCGATTCATCTTTTATAGTGTTAGGCACATTATGTCAGTACTTCAGGACAGTGCTGATAATGTATGCTGAAATGTAAAATTCACTTTTACATGCTATCGGTTATTTTGCAATCGACACAATACGAGTGCAATCACTGATAGGCTACCACTCATACTAGTATGTATTATGTGATGTGTAGGTGGTCATAAAATGTAGAAATGTTGTATATTTGTAATGTTTGCCGTACTGTACACATGCCCTGCTCACCATATAACTTAAAAGTAGCTAGTTATTTAAAAGCTGTGCCTGATCTTATAAGAGTAACTTAGCTTGTAAAAACCTACTGCCAGCAAATGAAGACACAACTTAAATCATTGTGTATTTTTCATGACCAAAACATGGTACTTGGTAGCTAGCTTGCTAAGTAGCTAACTGGGTATCCCATCTGCCTAACTAGGTATGTAAGCTAGCTAGATGGCCGATATACTAGTAGCTTGAATTACAACGTACTACTGCTGGTACAGTATGCTTAAATAACCACACAAAGTTTGATAATAGATTTTGAATAATTTTGATCGATTGCAAACACGTGTACAATTTACGGCATCAGGTAAATTTACCAAATTGAACATCATAGTAAAAAAACTGTATATATTGGTTTGACAAAAACGTTAGGCTAAGTAACTTTATAGTTTCTTACCTTATAGTCACTGTCAAGCTAAAGAACGCTAGTCAATGAGGAAACTTTTCTGGACTGAAGACTAAACCAAACCTCTCCCCGGAAGGGGGGTTTGTAGTTATTACTCAAAACTAAGTGACGGTCAGATTCTGTTAATCGACGAGTTTGCACTGAGAGTTGTGTAAACTCATACTTACAGCATGTCTGGCAACGTAATAAGATCAAATGCCAGCTTGCACCGAACACATTCCAAAAATGGACTCGCCCAAGAATTACTTAATGACGTTAGCATACATAACGACCAATAAATCAGAGTGCACCAGGCCACGGGTCAATGTTATGCAATCCACACTTTAAAAAGAACTGTATGTTCCTAAGACAACCTTCAGTTATTTTGAGTATTCTTGTGTACATTTTCTAGATTTGAAACTTTTAGGAGTTAACAATTAACCCACTAAATATGTATAAGTTATACTTTGAACAAAAGGGTCTTCAGGTCTCTTTCCTGTAACTCGATACTATATAGGCTACATCATAAATAATTGGATGGTACCCTGTCTATGACAGAGATGATATAGGCCTAATATTTTAAATTAGTTGACTTGTGTTCATCTTTTATTGTGTTCATTGTTCACGTAAACCTACAAATGTGTCTTGTGACCTATATCTAAGTACAACATACTTTGTCACTGTAAAGAGTACATTTTAAACATATGAAAAATATTGCTCCATAACTACTACTGTATTCAAATTATCACAATTAAAACAGTTTTCTTGTCATTATTTAATTAATGTATTACAAAACTTTCTTCAATGACAATGTCACCATAAAGGAATCGTTCATTTAATTTCTCCATCCATAAATCTAAGGTGGCAATCAAAACATTGAATGAGTAAACTGCTGTAGAAAAAAAAGAATCATAGTCAAAATATCAAACTTTTGTAGACACCAACAACCTAGACTTAGACATGGTTGTAAAAGGGACACTTTTTGATTTGACCATGTGCCAACATCATTCCTCTCATCCTTCCTTTCTACATTACTGACTCTTGGACTTGATCTGGCTCTTGCTCTTTAACTTCTGGCGGACGACTGCCACTGTTGTGAAGAAGTTCCCCATGAAGAGGACCAAGAAGCAGACACCACATGTCCAAACCTGGAGCCGGGACATGACAAAAAAGCACAATTTAAATATCGATGCATTGCCATTTTGAATTTCTTTATGAATACCTTCATGTAAATACAACCATTTTCTAAACAAAGCCCTAGCTCTCTACATTGTAAACACCAGCAGTGTATCTATGTGATATCCATGCATGCGCCATTTGCCAACGGGAATTTCCCACTACTAAATGTCCAATGATGAATGGACAACTTTTGAGGGCGAGGGGCTTAGCAATTATATTGCATGCCACTACTTTGTGATAGACTACATCACTGGTTAACTTATTCCAGTACCCTGGGGACATCACGTGGATGTTGGACCCTCTTTAATTATCATCTGAATAACATCTGGGGTTTATAAGAGGTCTTTTGGGGGAGCAGGGCTAGGGCACACTGTGGGGTTTATAAGAGGTCTTTTGGGGGAGCAGGGCTAGGGAACACTGACCTGCCACTCTTTACAGTCTGGGAGCTGGGCCATTCTGAACAGGACAAGCCCATTGTAGAGCTGCCAGAACTGCAACACAGAGAATGTAATGCAGTTGAAATCTTAGCCTGTTGTTCACATAAATGCAGATTCATGAATGCAAAAAAAGTCCAGGGTTCATCAGAACATGACGAAGCAAAATGAAAACCCATAATTGAAGACTAAGCACATTCAACAAATGTGACCAATTGTGCAAGTGGTGTGAGCTGGAAAGCATGACCCTGACAGAGCATGGACTGTACTCACATGACCAAAAAACAGGAAGGGAAGAAGAAACGTCAGCCCTCTCCACATCCAAGACTGAAACCCCTCTGAAAGACAACACCATAGAAGAAGTAAGAAATCCAGTTCTAAACGTCAAAATCCTCGTCAAGCATACGGCTTGTATGTTTGTCTCACCCACAGTCAGGTCCATGTTGTGTCTCTCTCCGAGGGCTCTTAGTCTGTACAGACAGCCGCTCTGATAATAGCACTGCAGACACTGTACAAAACCTTCAAGGCAGGCAAACACATTCCCTCACAGGATAAATCTTTCAACGCTGACATTTGATTCAAGTATAACGTTTTCCTCAGTGCTTGTATTCCCATTTCTATGTTGTTTAATAACTTACTTTGATACAAGGAGTAGGCAAGGAACAGGTTCCTGAAGGTGTGGTACAAGACGCCATCAGGCCTAAAAGTGAGAAGGTTTGGATTGAATGCTACCATCGGAAAGGTTTTGCCATCACTGTGAACAGTTTGCATTTTACAATATCCATGCTTGACTAAGGACCTGTATGCCGACCTGTCAGCACTGGTGCTCACCATGTCAGCATGACTCCAGAGAGGAAGGCAGAGACATAATGATGGAAAACCCACCAGCCTTTGATTCTGAAATAATAAGGAGGCCTAGTCATTTACAAAAGGGGATCATGACAATGAGGGAGCAAAGTGAAAGAGCTGTATTGCAACAAGGTACTCTTGAATGTTGCAGTGAAACATTCTAAAAGCTCATATTGATGTGGCTTATGTGAATCCCAACCCAGGAAAAGGACCTGGAGCCATTGCTGATCAGGATGCTCTCACGGATGGTCAAGGTGCAGTAGTACCAGACCAGCAAGAAGTTCAGGATAGCATCAACAAACCTACACACAAGGACCACACCAACATCTTAGAGAACAGCATAGAAAAGCAGAGCTGGATGTAAAAGGAAATGCTATAAGTGAAAAAGGATTCTCGAATGAATACACTTACCGGTAACTCACAAAGAAAGTGCATATGAAGGAGAAAAGTAGCAGAATCATCGTGAGACACAACTTAAACTTTTCATATTCATCTTTGTAAGCAAATCTGTGGAGAAATATGTTATAAACATGTTATCAACATATTTTCAATTGTTCAATGAGATCAGATCCAGCTAATAGGGGCGTTTCACATTCTAGAGTGGTATGGGAGCAGGTTTTATATGTATGTATTTATATATATATAATTATTATTATTTTTATATGCAAATGCCTGTTGTCTTTTCTATTTGAATTATTTTTCTTACTTTAATTGCTTGCTCAGAAGAGTAACACTAACGTTCCCCAGAACAAGATTCAGATACAGCCTGCAATATAGGAGATGGGAATTAACAAATATATAAACATAAGTGCATCCTTTATGGTCTACAAATTACGAAAGATAAAGCAGGAAGTCATACTTTAGAAAATACATTTTAAAAACATTGTCAGGAAAAACAGGCATTTAGCTCATTGATAGATAGAAAAGCTAAGCTGTGAAGAGCAAAGGAAAGCAAGGGCATAACATTGTGACATCCGTACCCATTCTTCTTTGGAAGGAAAGCCTCCATCTCAAAGAAAATGTTGGGTCTGGCTTTGATATTGTCCTTGATTCCATCTAAGGTTTCTATCTCGTCTTCACTCAGTCCTTTACATCTGTTTGACAACAAATGTATTACTAGGCCTTGAAAACAGGTTATATTAAATTAAATGGGTTTCTGTGATGACTTGTCTGTGGATGTGTGGTCACTTACTTTTTCATTAACCAAGACAATTCCTTTAGTCTTTTCTTCTGACGTGCAATAGAAGATGAGACATTGCTTTGCAGCTTAGATATTTCATTTAGTTTCTGCAAGTACAACCGATGTGTCTCCTAGAAAGTAAAAATCGTGTTGTTTTTTGTTAAATTAAACAGGACTTTATTGTAATAGTGTACCTTTCAATTATTTACAATTCTAATATACAAAGTCGAACCTGAATTTGCTGATACTCTTCGTCGAGGGCATTCCATTCATCGAGGGCCTCAGTTAGACTTGACATATTTCTGAAATTATTTTATTTTTCCACCTATTCTCAATTTACCAAAGTAGATGACAGTTGTTCTGTTCTCCAACCTGTTAGGAACGTGAAACCCGATTAGGTTAAAGTGCACTGTTAGTACTTAAGGTGTGCACATCCACAGCTGGTTTATGACTATTCTGAACTTTGACAGACTGGGTTTGATGATTTTAAACTGGACATTGTTCACGCTATCATTTAACACATCACAATCCTGGATTGATGGCTTGGGTTTCAACACTGAACAAACTCTATTGAACCTCTTGTATGATAGTGTTGGATTAAAGTAAATATGTTATAATCGACGCAGTTTAATAAACAAACGCTAAATGGCAAAAATGACAAGGTTCCAAGACTAAATGACTCAATATTGGTATGGCACTGACGCACCTATGTAGTCTGTATTGCGCATGCGCAATGTTTTGCTGTAAATACTGAGCTTCCTTGACAGTCGGTAATGTCAAAAACACTGACGATCACTGGATTGAACACTTGAAAAACTTACCATCGGAAAGACAACTTTTTGTAAACGGTTTGTTAATGTCTTTGTCCAGGCTCATACAGTTGGCTTACTACGCTTATATTTACTTAGGTAAGCTAGCTAGTTAGACTAACGTGTTTGCCAGTACTAGCTCTAGCTAGTCTTCAGTAATAGCCTACTGAAAGGGGTTGTTAAAAAAAATGGCTTGTCTAGCATATCTACAAATACTATTGTAGTAATATAGTGCTAGCACTAGAGTAAAGTGTATGCTTTTGAGTTCATGTCCTGTTAATCCTGTCATACTGTAGGACAACAGAGATGTCTGCTGCAGTTTACCTTGTGTCCACGGTCACTGGATATGTGGTCACCTCTGTGTTGCTGCTCAAATGTCCATCCCTTCTGCACCTAAGGAAAAAGCAGCCGTTCCTAAGTAGACACATATCACACCGTGGAGGCGAGTAGAGAAAGACTAGATGACACCAAACATTATTTTGTGAAAACCCAAAATGTGCACAGACATTACTCAAGTGAGACTGACCCTGTTGTAATATCTGGGATTGCAGGGGCTGGTGAAAACTTAGAGAATACCATGGCAGCTTTCAAGCAGTGAGTCCAGTCTGTCCTCCTGAATGTTTTTCACACAGTTTTTAAAACCGTCATCGTCTGCTCAAATGTGGTTATTTGACTGTGGATCATTGTAAACATGTCTGTTATTTTGCCATGGACCTTTAAAAAACGTATTGTTCACTGTGTACAGTAGGACTACATGTTTTCTGTACAATGCATGGATGGACGTGTTTCTATTATGTGCAGTGCTGTAGTGTTTCTATTATGTGCAGACAGTGCTGTAGTGTTTTGTATTATGTGCAGTGCTGGAGTGTTTCTATTATGTCCAGTGCTGTAGTGTTTTTCATTATGTGCAGTATTGTAGTGTTTCTATTATGTGCAGTGCTGTAGTGTTTCTATTATGTGCAGTGCTGTAGATGTTGGAACAGACATGCTGGAGCTGGACTGCCACCTGACCAGGGATGACCAGGTGGTGGTGTTGCACGACGCTGATCTGAGGAGGTCCACAGGCATAAACGCCTGCATCTCAGATGTGACTTTTGCCGTGAGTATGTCCAGGTTGACAGATACCCCCTCCACCTCCTTGTGTGGACAATTCCAATATACACAGCTTCTGTTATTTGTCAAAATCACTCTGAATCCATGTGTTGCAGGAGCTTCCTCCTTATCTGGGCCAGCTTGGTGTAACCTTCCAAAAGGGTGTGTATCAGTACAGTATTGATGTAGAAGTTCATACTTCCAAACAATTTCACACAAATTCCACACAACGATTGTCATTAGTCGCGATCCGTGTCATCATGATTAAACTGTTTGTGACGTTCTTGCGGGCCTGCATCCCTGACCCCCTGTGTATGCAGAGTGTTTCTGTGAGGGAGGAAATGACAAGCGCATCCCCCTCCTCAGAGATGTGTTTGAGGCCTTTCCCAACACGCCTGTCAACATCGACATCAAGGTCAACAACGACACGCTGATCAAGAAGGTGTGGAGGCTCTTTATCTACAGCCTTGAATAGCAGTCAGTGTCAGGTGGCCGTTATGGCTATCTGTAATGTCAGGATCAATGTTTGAACCGTTCCTAATGAAAATGTGTGTGTTGTTGCTGCAGGTGTCAGAGCTGGTTGTTCAGTATAACCGGGAGCATCTGACTGTATGGGGCAATGCCAGGAACCAGATAGTGAAGAAGTGTTACAAAGAGGTAAACAAAGGCAATCGGCGAGAAGCATTCATTTGAACAATAGCAATACCTTCCTTTGTAGTTTGGCTCCTTAATATATTTTGTCATGTGTCGTGCCACTGGTGTAGAACCCCCGTATTCCAGTGCTGTTCAGCCTGCCTAGAGTGTTTATGCTCCTTGGCCTCTTCTACGCGGGCCTCCTGCCCTTCGTTCCCCTCAAGGAGCAGTTTCTGGAGATCCCTATGCCTTCCATCATCACCAAGTATGGATGTGATTACATAAATAAACACACACACACACACCTCCATGCGTGTCTGCATGTATGGAGTTGAATCAGCATACTGCTCAGAGCTAAGCAGCAGGCTACTGTCATTGGTTTGAGGTGTCCTTTAAAAGTGAAGTGGAGAGCAGAGAACACTGTGGTTTTTAATTCAACCACACTGTAAATGTTGATTTTAGATACAATCTACCTGCTATTGAACAATATTTTCCTTTCTATTCATTTGATGGATAATCAAAATCTGTTTGTTGTTTTTTTACAAATAATCAGAGCCCATAATTAGATCCATAATTAACTTTTGTAGTACTGTGCTATTTTACAACACTTGACAGAAATACTGGTATCTCATTGTCTCCCTCTGTCTGTCGGCTCAGTGCTTTGTTCAGCATTGTGATTTTGAACAGGCTGTTGTTTGAAAAGTAATTTCTGAACATAACTGCCTTAAAGAATATGCACAATAGTTCACCCGGACAGAGTGCTTTTTAGGAACCAGTTCACAAAGCAGTATATTATGCAACCGGCTCATTATTGTTATAATTTATAAATATATATATAATTAGGCTACCTTCTACTAGCATATAATTAGGCTACCTTCTCATGTCATATCTGCAGTGTTTGAATAATTAGGTATTCAACAAGATGTAGAAGTCTTGTGATTAAAAGGTATTAACCTTTGTAATGACTCAACTTCCAGATGTCTGAAGCTTGTTTTTCTGTTTCCCAGAATGAAGGACAGTGACAGACTTTCAAGGAGCAAGCGTGTCATTATCTGGCTGGCTGATGCGTACGTAGGCATCTCTCCCACGCTCTCCAACACTTTCAATCATCCACTTCATTGCTAAATTATTGCACAATTTGTGCAACCATTTTTGCATATTATATATAATAGTATAACTACTGTTAGACAATATTATAGTCATGTTTTGTTTTTTTGTCAAGCGCATTGGTAGTCAATGTGAACTATTTGATTCAAGTTTTTTTCCCCTTGCAGCTTGCTGATGAGGAAAGCTCTGTTTGACCACCTAACAGCAAGAGGAGTACAGGTGGGCCCCCTGCTGCCAGCCCTGGTGCACCTGAGTGTCTTCTTTGTCGTTTCTCTGCGTTGTAAGTAACCAGTGGCTGTACTTGCAGGTGTATGTGTGGGTGTTGAATGACGAGGAGGACTTCAAGAGGGCATTCGACTTGGGTGCCACAGGGGTAATGACCGACTTCCCCACAAAGCTGAAAGACTTCATGGACGAAAATGCCATTGCAAAGTGACCTGCCAAACTCCAGTAGGCCTATCCTCAATCCCCTCCACCCCTAACAGAGACTCTCCTGCCAGGGCAGCCCAGCTGCTCCAGTACTGCATGATCTCCATTCTGGTATTTTAGGTGATGTGTACCTTCAGAACACATTATCTTGAGCCATCCTCCATCTGAATTGGGCCAGTATAGACACAGCACATCTGAAGCACCCTCAGACACTAGCTTTTAGCTCTGCTAATCATTGACTCATAGTGACTGACCAAAGTAATGTTTTGTTGGATATTGTAATGGCCAACTTTAGTGCAGTGTTACTGGAAATCACACAGGACAGGACAGTGGTGAAACAATCAGTATCTTCCATTTGTTATTGGCCTCCTTCAACAGGGTCCAGTTTAACCATTGATCTTAATCTATGGGTTATGAACCGACAGAGATTCAGAGGTGGAGTCAATCAATTAATAAACCTATATTACATACATTTACATAAATACAGGATTTTTATTTACATTTGTTGCATTATAAATTCAATTCTTGAAGTGTGGGCATTTTTATTAAATATGAGAATAGATTGCATCCAAGTTGGTTATGGCACATAACAATGAAACACCGCTCCTAACAATTGATTGTAAAAGACTATTCTAGAGAAACAGAGGGACACATTCTAATACTCAAGTTACAGGTGCAAGCAGCTACCATTATCTACAGGAACATTTGTTTAGAATGATCAGACATGTTTAATCCTATCTCTGTAATAGGCCTTCAAAGTGATATGTTTTAGGAGGAAGAAGAGTACCAAATACTTCTCTTCTGATGTGTGATACATTTTATTGTTCTGTAACTATAATTTGTTTTCCTGACAATGTGTAGCACTTATCTGGATAGGACCAAAAGAGTCTATCACAGCAGAGGGTGTCATTCCTTAAATGGAAATGTCCTTTGTATGATTGATTGGTTGCCAAGTTGCCAACTGATAAATTTGCAATGACAGAACATCACCTGTTATGTTGAACACTGAATTATTTTTGTATTTATGTATGAGGAGTGCAAGTTTTTGCTTTTGTAAACAGAAAATTGTGATTGAATAGATTGTGGACATTATACTTTTCTGGTTGTTGTATAGCTTTTCGCTGGTGTAATTCATTTTTAAGTTAACATTCGGACCTTGCCTTGGTGTTTCACTGAATATTTGCCACATTGGAATTCAGTTTGTGTTCTCTTTGATTTACATAAAATGCTGTGGTGTTACGAGAGAAAGCCACCATGTCATTCTTTCAACCGTGTTTTATATATGTAGCAAAAGCATTGTTACAGAAGGTCTCTGTGGCGGGAAAGTCACGTCTTCGTAATGGATGCAGTTGATACGAGATGGCGCTGTTGACCACGGTCAGAGAGGCAGAGCTTGTGTGTGAGACATGTGCAGAGTTGTAAATGAAGCACTTCGTTCGTAAAATATACATTTTGGATTGACTTGTTAGGAAAACACCTAACATAATAAAAATACTGATGCTTGTGGCTACATTATAAATATGTGTAGGATGGTGAGTGAATGTTAAGCTGATACAGTTTACAGTTTGTGTTAATACGTCATAGGCAGCCATCTGCAGTTCATTCAACTGATTGCAACAAAACATTTCTCCAAATGAAATGATTCATGCAAGATGTCCTTTCATACATTTCCAGGCACCTACTGTGCGTTTTCTTGTTTGATGACCATGTCTAATTACAACCAATGGCGTGGTGTTGCTATGCCTTATCGCTTTGATGGTTGGTGGACACAGCTGTCACTTTGTCCAGTCGAAGTACAGTGTGATTCAGAGCCCTTTCATCAAACCTGTTTGGGTAAGGCACTTCAAAACATTACGTCTGCACGACTTGCCAGGGCGCAGTAGACAATTTTTCTGGAGGAAAATGCATTGCAGGATTTAGAATTGGCGTTCTCACGAGTAAAAAGCTACTTTTCTTCCTGGTGAACGTATTTTTCTTTTTTTCAAAGGTAAAACTGATATATCTGAAATTTCATGTCAACTTAATTGTTTTTAACAATTCTTGTCAAACAACTCATGTAACTGCTGCCTTGCAAGGCTCTGTTATAAACTACAGTATTTTGTCGGTTTAATGTCTACCTCAGGTGGTTTTAAACAGAGGCTACTGGCTGGTTGTTATTGTTTTGGAAATGTGATGGCGAGGTCTGCTGCAGAGAGGGTTTGTTATTAGACACCCTTCCTAAAGCGTGGCGTGATCCTGCGCCATATGCAGCATAGATTCAGGGGACAATCACGGTTCTGCGTGCGTCAATGTCTTCTCTGTTGGATCTGAAATCAATACTGAATCATATGACCATGTAGACAGGGCTGAGGCATCGTTACGTCATATCATTGTTACAATTGTGATTATTTTTGCTTTGATCATCTGCATTCAAATAATTCCCAAATCCCACAGTATAAGTATTATAAGGTCTTGTTTCTGTGTGTGTTTGTGTGTGTTTGGGTTAGTAGCAACCCCACCATCTGTGTTCTGTAGTGTCTGAACATCTGCCCGGAGAGGGTGCCTACTTCTGTTAGTGACCTAATTCACGTGTGCTGTTACACACACGCCCAATACAAACATGTCTCACTTACATACCACTAACATCCATGTGCAGTCATACAGTCATGCTAATGTGGACAAGTGCTGGTGTATATCAGGGAGAATCACTTTAAACAACACTTGTTATGCATTATGTTTAAAAGTCAAGCGTTCACATGTGTACATTATTTAGGCAGTGGTTTTTAGTTAATCTGTTGTATTCCATAAAGCTGTCAATTACATTTTGTAAGCCAGATCCAGTTCAGTAAGTAGTGAACATTACAGTAGGGGCAAAAAGCCCTATAGGGACAGTTGATTTGTTTTCCAAAAATTGTAGGGGACCAATCAAAAGCATGGTTTGTGAGAGGCCAGAGCAAGCCACATGCAAGCAGGTCTGGAGAACCCTACTCTGTGACAATGTCTCAAACAAGGTATGACGAGTGGGCTTGTGACGTGCCTGGTGTTGTCAGTTAGTGATGTAATCCCCCTCCTCATCCTCCTCCCCCCCTGAAAAACACTCAAGGACAGCATTCTCCATGAACAAAGCCTCTGGGTGGATCTTTGGGCAGCATTTTAGAAAGGACATGGTTACCACAAGGACACACACTCCCTCTTTCGGTTGCCACGACTATTCCTCATCTCCATGGTTGCAGCTTCAGCAGCAGCGGTTATGTAACGGTGGTTGTTGTTGTGTGATAGCAGACCCTTTGGCTGATAACGTTTTGGGGCATGTAGTCCTGCAGGGGAGGAGAATGAGAAAGACAGGCCGTGGTACAAGCTCAGCCTGACGTTCACTCTGTCTTGTTGTGCTATACAAATGAAGTTGGATTTGAAAGGCCTGTTAGGAGATCAATTACAATATGCTACCATCCTGTGATACTTTCTCGTATCCTATATTTAGATACAAGACTATTTGTTGAGACTCAACAAAGAAGAAAGAATTTGTAGACTGGAGTTCCTGTCTGTGTCAGTGAATCAAGCTGGGAACAGAGACCAGTTTTGTTCTTTGAAAATAATTCTTCTTTTTGGAGTTGTTTGAAGAGTGGTTTGAAAACATAACCAGCCAGGTAGTATCAGATGAAACATTAGTTGAAATACAACAGTTGATTTTCTAGTTTTTATTTTACTCTTTGGCCATCCTGTACTCACTTAATTCCACTCAATCGTTGTTACACCAGCAGGGAAGCTATATTGATCTACTGTTCTTCAAGCACCACGTAGGCTACTCAGCAGTGATATGCTTTTGCCTATATTTAATGGTTACATGCCAAGAAGACAGAGACAATTGAATGGTCCATTATGGAGTGTGCTCAACTGTCAATGCATTAGGCCTAGGAGTGGGCTTGTGACAATGTCCCAATGTTTGTTGTCCAGCATGTGTAAGAATTGACCAGATCAGAACCTCTGGGCTGCTAAGCATATTGAGCCTCACACAACTGGCAACCCACACGTGCTCATAGCTGTTGAGATCACTTGGATCTAAGCCTACATCTGTTACTCTTGTTTGTCAATACAGTTCAACAGCAGCAGTATGAGCAGCACAGTGGCTCAGTGGTTAGCACTGTCGCCTCAAAGCAAGAAGGTCCCTGGTTCAAACCCCGTTCGCTCCAGGTCCTTTCTGTGTGGAGTTTACATGTTCTCCCCGTGCCTGCGTGGGTTTCCTCCGGGTACTCCGGTTTCCGGAGACTGGATCATGCATCGTATGAATGTGAATGAATGTTGGTAACAAATGTTGGTGGTGGTCAGAGGGGCCGTAGGCGTTGATTGGCAGCCACGCTTCCGAACCACCACCGGTTTGACTGTGTCTGAATGAATGCAGGACTCTATAAAGCTACTTTGAGTACCTTGAAAAGCACTATATAAATAACATGTATTATTATTATTAGCTGTCAACGCGTGCGCGGGTCGATGTATGTGCTGTGTGTGTTTGTGCACATTTGTGTATGTGTGTACTTCTGAGTGGTCTCTGAATGCCCCTAAACCACCCTGTTGGACGACAGTCATCAGAGAACTCAGGGTCGTGCCTCACAGATGTATTTATATCACACCCTCTCTCTCGCTGTCTATCTCCCTCTCTCTCACCCCCATGTGTGACATAGTACAAAACAGTCTGAAGCACTGCAGCACATGGTCCATTTGACTGTATATGAAAAGACTCCACTGATTGTGACTCTGTGATTGTACCAACTCCCTTCCTGTCCCTGTATGCCCACGTCCCCCCCTCCAGGTGTGTGCCTCCCACCCCGCCCCCCACCACGGCCCTCACCTGCGTGCTGCGGTGCTTCCCCTGCGAGCCGACCTGGGCTGGCAGCCCCTTCCTGCACCGTCCCCCGACCCCGCCCATGGTCAGGATGACGCGCTCCAAGACCTTCCAGGCCTACCTGCCCAGCTGCCACCGCACCTACAGCTGCATCCACTGCAGAGCTCACCTGGCCAACCACGACGAGCTCATCTCCAAGGTACGACCCGAGGGACGTGTCGATGAACTTCCAAACCTAGCGCCTGGACACACTCAAAGAGATTGTAGAGCTGCCTTTAGCAACTCCACCTCTGTATCTCTGCGGGCCTACTTGCACAGTTTGCATGGAAGCTGAAAATCTGACGAGGGATTGAGATTTTCTTCCACAGTTTAAATGGATGCTAAAAATCGGCATTGAGATGATTGTCCCTTTTTCCATGCCTTATGTGCGTAAACCCTCACCTGTAGTCTCTCCGTCTGTCGGGCCTTAATGGGGGGGTGGTGTCTAACCCTGTCCTCTGCTCTCTCCTCCAGTCCTTCCAGGGTAGCCAAGGAAGAGCCTATCTCTTCAACTCTGTGTGAGTATCAACAGTACACCACGCCACAGCTCGAGTTAGTCCTAGCCTCTTCTCTCTGCCAACACCACTATTACAGTCTCGCTAAACCTGGGTGGGAAGGACAGGTAGAGTCAGGGAGCCATCGCACACATCAGGAGCCACTGCGCTGTGTTTTTTCAATCTGTCTTCCCCCTCCTGTCCTCTCCCAGGGTGAACGTGGGCTGTGGACCTGCTGAGGAGAGGGTACTGCTTACTGGCCTGCACGCTGTGGCAGACATCTACTGTGAGAACTGCAAGACCACACTGGGGTGGAAATACGTGAGTATGGCTGTTTGGAACGGGCCAGGATTCAAACAATGGCCACCCACAGATTGTGTTTAGAGAAGAGAGACCTTAAAAGGCTCTTCTGATTGCAACGCCATGGTCTCTCGTTTTGACCCTAATTCTATTTCGGGCGCATTGTTCTCTATGAACTTGTCCTGTTACCATGGCACCTCGACCCAGTGGATGAAGGCTGTAATCCTTATTTCATAGGCAGGGCATCATTCTCACATTCCACCACTAGACTTCTAGCAATTAACTCTTAGAATCTGAATGAAGTCTTATTCCCATATTAACTGAAACCCCTGACCACCTTCCCTCAGTTGAAAGCTGCCAGACTCCTGGAAGGTAGCTCTACCAAGACCAGAAGGAGTTGAGCTGCCCCACACAGCCTCTAGGAGGATTAGACTGTTTGAACCATATCAACTACAGCACAGGCTCGTTCTCATCACCAAAGTAAGATGGCGTCTGATCTGTGCGGGGCGTGCAGTACTTAGTCAAGGTGGTATGTGTGGCAGCGGTTTGTTGTCAGGATAACCAGCCGCCATCTGAGAGAGACGTTAGGGGACTGATATATACACTCTCTCACACACACACACACACGGCATAGTCATGTAAGCCCAGGTCTAAATGAACGAGGGCAGCCATTCATATC
Organism: Hypomesus transpacificus; assembly: GCF_021917145.1. Taxonomy (NCBI): domain Eukaryota; kingdom Metazoa; phylum Chordata; class Actinopteri; order Osmeriformes; family Osmeridae; genus Hypomesus; species Hypomesus transpacificus. Next base: position 1,060,240 of record NC_061074.1, read on the forward strand.
CACAGCGCAGATGTTTTTATGGCATGGTCACATATTTGGCAGATGCCTGACCCAGTGCGTTGCTAGGCCTGGGTCATGTGATCAGGGCTCTCTTCCTGGCCTCAACCCAAACCCAGCCGGATGCTGTACAGTGACTGAACCTCCTGCTAGATGTAAGATGTGGAGATCAAGGTGTTATCCTGGCTCTCAGTAACATGGCGGTGGATTTTTGTTCTCTTCCCCCCCCCCTCCTGCTCCTCCCTCCCTCTTTCTCCCTCCCTGGCTCCCTCTCCCTCTCTGCCTCCCTCCTTCTCCCTCCTCTCCCTCCCTGCCTCCCTCCCTCTCCCTCTCACCCTCCTCTCCCTCTCTGCCTCCCCACTCTGTCCGTCACTGCAGGAGCATGCCTTTGAGAGCAGTCAGAAGTATAAGGAGGGCAAGTTCATCATCGAACTGGCTCACATGATCAAGGACAACGGCTGGGACTGACAAACGAGCCGCGGTGACACATTGGGAAGGGTGGCGGGGGCGGGGGGGGGGGGGGGGCGTTAGGTGGCGGGAATAGAGAGAGGGAGGACGTCGATGAGTGTGTGATTTTGGTTGGGTTGGTTTACCGTGACCTGATGTCCCCCACCCCTGCCCCCACCCGTCTGCCGCCTCGTCTCCTGACTGCCGGGGGGGGGGGGGGGGTTGCATTAGGCGAGTGGTGCTAGGGGTGTGGTGTTGAGGGGGGGGGGGGGGTGTAGGGCGTTGTCAGACCTCCCTCTCTGGGTGTTTTGTGTGTATGGAGGATGTCACTACGGTTAAATACCATTAGACACACACCTCCTCACAGACACCCACTCAAAACACACAACTAACACACATCCCATGGTCCCAGCCTGACTGGTAACTGTTCAGATAGACCTGAGTAGCAGTGATAAGGTTGCTGGCTGGCTGGCTGGCTGGCTGACTGGCTGGCAGACTGGATGACTAGCTGGCTGGTTGGTTGACCCACTAACTGGTTCAACGGCTGTTGTGAGAAAGGCCAGGCCTTGGCCGGCAGCCCTTGTTAAGGAGCTGATGGGAGCTCTGTTGTTTGTGTGAATGAGAATGTTTAAGATGATTATCTCAAATCCAGCTGATCCAGTTCATGCCAGCTGGGTGAGGAATGAGGCCGGGAGGCTGGGGGTGGGGGGGCGCTGCCAGGGAGGGACAGGAGGGGAGCAGAGAGAGGGGAATGGGGGGAGGGGAGATTGGGCAGGCGAGGAAAGTGAAATAAAGGGCAGAGAGACAGCAAGGAGGGGCCAAACTGCCTGGGGGGGGGGGGGGGTCTGTCAAGTCAGCATGACAGCAGCAGTGGGGCCCGGGCCAGACTTCAGCAGCAGTAGACCTAGGCTGGGGCTTCACGGTAGCTGGTCGCGGCCAGGTCTGAGCAGAATCAGAACTCAGCAGTCCTGACTAAACAAACGTGTCAAGCACTTTCTCACAGCTGGAGGCAGTTTGAGCTCACGGTGGGGATATCGGTTATGTGGTCGTCCTGCGTCCATCTTTACTTACGTAATGTAAAACTGACATCCTCCATTTGGTTTTGTATGATGTTTAAAATGCATCCCAATTGAGTATCGAAATGGAAATAAAGTTGATAGATTGAAATGAGAACGTGTTCTGACTTGGAACAGGTTTTTGGGTTATTTTTACTGGTGGTGTCCAGGTCCAGGTGACCTGTTCGTTTAGAAGTTTACGTAGATGAACTGAGGTGAGGAGGACCTGATCTGAAACTGTCTCAGTGTGGGATGGCTGTTTCTCTGTCACTAAGCACCCAACTGTGCAATCCTGTAGGAGATCTTAGCTAACATGCGTAATCTTAATTGAGTCTTAAATTTCCCTCTGGTAATTGAGTGGTAGTTCAGACCGCAAGTCCTCAGCTGTGCATCCTCAGCACCACCAAAGAACGTAACCATCTTCTATGACTCGACCAAACGAAAGATTTCATATTTGCTTGGGCAAAATGTTGCAAAACATGGTTTTAGGAAATAATGAAAGCCATGATTATTGATGGCTTTCCTGTGACGTAATTTCATAATTATTTTGTAAATAACAGATAATATATAAATACTGATATTCATTTTGAAAAGGATAATATATGTCAACCACTGGGTTACAAAGTGTAAATAGTCCACTGTAATGTCTCTGTGTGTAGTATAATAATGGAGATTATTGAAGTTCACGCCAAGCTTTCTCTCTGGTGAACCTTGCGGGCTGTACGATAATAACTGTTTTTTTACTGTCAGTGTTTAAATTTGACTGTATTTAATCATGTTCATGTGTACAACATAACTGTAAATTCCTCAATTAAAATCACCATCTTATCTAAATGGATTTTGTTTTGTACAGAACTATTTACAGTAGTAAACTGAATGTCACGTTTGGATAGTGTTTGGGGGTTTCTTCCATACAGGACGGGTGCTCAGTCCGGCAGGTCTGGGCATAACGGAGCCCTGTGCGCCGTCTTTTGATTGTTTCAAAGCTGGATCTTTCCATTGTAGATTGTTGTGGAAAAACAAAATGGCAGCTTGTTTTCCACCAGCTGCTTTCACCATCTAAAACACAAGGATGATCCCAAGGCCGTCTCGCTTTCTTTTCCGGGTGGGGGTCGAGGGGGGATTAGGGGCTACATATCACACCTATGATGTGTGTGTTTGTCTGTCCTCTAGCTGGCCCCTCCCACTTTCAAAGCTCGGGAGTGTTTTCCTTTTTTTTCCAGGGAGCGTTCCAGGTTGATAAGGCGTTGCTGCCATCCGGCTTCGCATCACTGCTGCAGATGGTGCTGTGTTTGCATTGGACTGGATCTCCTAGCAACCCGGCTCTCCTAGAGCAGTGGGCTGGTGCAGGGTTGTCTGGACTAGGTCTGAACCCACAGCCAGGACAGCACCACACATGACAGGACTCGCTCAGGCCTACATTCATATCACACTCCCCAGGACCACTGCTGGTCCCACAGCGTATCAATACATCAAAGGTGGAATGTCTGTAGATTGCTATCACTGCGTTCACTTCATTAGCTCATCGACTCCTTGGAGCAGCGGGCCTCAGATGACCTAAAGGCAAACGAGGACATGCATCCTGCCTCTGCACAGCGCCTACTGTCTTCCTGACCTCACTCGAGGCCAAGCTACACAGACTGCGTGGGCCTATGGAACAATACACAAGGCCAACTCTGCTTTCACCTCGTTATTTTCCTGAATCTTTTCAAGGCTACTGCATGGGCTCATACAGACAGCACATGAAAGGCGTCCCTCTCCATCTCACTTCCGTGCCCTTAGTAAAGATCCAGGCCTTTCATTTGTATTTCAAATTTGTCTCCCAAAACGTGGCTTCTTCCCGTGCAGCACTTGCTTGGGACAGACTAGCAACCAAAGGCTCTCAGACAAACAGGAGCCATTCTGTCTGTGTGCCTGGTGGGGAAACACGACCCTAGAGAAGAGCGGTTTGTTTACTTAACCAGCCCAGCCCAAAGAGGAGTCTTTTCTGATCCAGTGACCTCATGGCTCTGTCAGGCACTTCAAATGGGGGAGAAGTGGAGCATAATGTGCAAGACAAGCAAAAATGACGTAATCAAAGGCATCCAGTGAGGCGGGCGGAGTGATGTCGGTGTATTGTTCATATGGCTGACACCCGTCTCCACACTGACAGAGACCACATTCATTTGGCTTCACAATAAAGGTCCCCTTTCTCTCTCTCTCTCAACACTGACTCTGTAGGACTAGATTGACTAGATTGATTCTAGTAGATGCTCAGTGTGGCAGGTTCACTGTTTTCCTCGTTTACAGAACCAAGAAAGATGCAAACCTGACATTTAATATTACCGATTGTCACAGAGGGCAATGTATTCCCTCTGAGCCACATAACTGAATGGGTTAGCTAACTGTAAATGTACACATAGCCTGCATAAAATAATTGTAGGAGAGAACTATTGTATTTGTTTTGCAGTTTCCTGGTGACAGCAAAATAGTTCCCCAAGAGTGATAAGTGGTTCTCTGAATGGGGGACAGACATTTCAAGACTATGGGCTGGCCAGAGAGACTAGTCTAAGAACATGGGCTGGCCAGAGAGACTAGTCTAAGAACATGGGCTGGCCAGAGAGACTAGTCTAAGAACATGGGCTGGCCAGAGAGAGTGGGAGACTAGTCTAAGTCAGTGCCCAGAGAGGCTGCTGCCATGAGACCTACTGGAGCACCAGCTCCCTATTGTAGGAACTATTAATAGCCCATCCTCTCTCTGGGACAGGAATCTCCCCTCCCTAATGCCCTGCACAGACACACAGCACAGATCAGCTCTCTATGCAGCAGAGGCAAAATACAGAGCCAGATCTCCCTGCAGCACATACATAACACTGAGCCAGCACTCCACAGAGCACACACACACACAACTCAACTACAGCACTACATAATGACTTTATAGAACTTGTGAGTTTGGCATTGCTGTAATCCCCACATTTTGGTCAGATTTGATCACCTGACTCACCCCAAAATCAAACATTTTATATTAGATTCTCCTCTTCGGTACAGACATGACATTTGCAGAGCACATCCCATTCCCCAAAACAATACCTGGAAACAATGGATTTATGTGACAGGTATCATGGAAATGTATCAAGAAATCAATAAAGTACATTAGTCCCTAAAGCTGCAGTGTAAAGTGTTACTAGAAGGAATGCTACCCCTCCCTCCACCACCTCTAGTCCTTATGTCTAAGAATTGAAGCAATGAACTAAATGGGATTAAGTAATCGTATTACCACTAACTGTAGGAGCGTGCGACGTTTAAAACGACTCAATCTTATGGATGAATCCTGTCCCCAGTCCCAAATAACCACTAGCCAGAGGCATCCAACCAAGAGCACTCTTCTTAATGCTCTTTACCCTGGACACCATCCACTGGAAGCATGAAAACAGGACGACAACAGAACATCATCTTCCCTAACATCATTTAAATATAATTTAAATACATTCAACATTTACTGTATATGGAAGCAAGGTTTTGAGAAGGAGGCTGAACACAAGATCAAGTGGCACACTATAACTTGAATGAGTCGAATATTTATTTAAAAACTGAAAAAATAAAACAACACCACATACACAGTTTTAGTATATCATCGTACAAAGACATATTTCAATGTTATTTGAGTATTTTCTTGTTTCCTTGACTACAGTGCGAGGCAGTTGAAAGGCTGGCTGAGCTGGTAGGACTACAGACACAAACCCAAGGTGAGAGGTTAATACTCAGGAAGTCACTGATGAACACTGCTAAACCATTAAATACCCAGTGTCACAACTTTAGAAAACGCAGCCAAAGCATCCAAACTAAAATGGTCATGAAGACACATGAGGAATACAACCTCACACGCACAAACACACGGGCCACCTCATCAGGGCAGAAGATTGAAGCCTTCAAATATGCAGCGCCTACACGAGGAGGAGGTGCAACCAAACATTTTGAAGCATTTCTTGCATCGCATCTTTTCTCTGTGAACCGTAAATCTCCATTCGAGGTCAATTTGACAAATGTATCGTTTAGGCGCTCGGCCCTTCATTCTAATCATGTCGTTTGGCTCTGCGATAGCAAAATAGGGCCCACAAACAAGGTTTCTGTGGTGGGTACCAAAAATATTACCAGTCTAACTCCTGGTTCATTGTACAACTCATATACAGGCATTTCACTCTTTTCAGAAACTTTAATTGAGTCGTATGGTATTTGTAACTACAGACAAAAGAGGGATGAACAGGTCTCCAAGGAGCGCCGCGTTCCGCCCGGTGGCTGTAATGCACCAGTCATCGTTCCCCCCAGGCATGGGTAGTGTTGACAGGGTTTGATTATGAAAGGCGTTCAGCTACATAGTGTCACGGTCTGGGAGCTTGTATGTGTGTACGTGTGTACGTCTTGCTTTTCCCGAAGCCAGAGCCCCGGTGACGGGCCAGGCAGGCAGCCCACGGGTCTACTGACCAGGCAGCTGAAACCGGAGGATAAAAAACAGCAGACCTCCAGAAGCCCACCCCCTCGGCCCCTGGGACGCCTCCCGCCCCTCTACTGCCGCCCTGGCCGACCGTTCCAAACCCTGCGGAGGGGGCTCAGGGGGAGGTCCATCCGGTGAGTCCATGGAAGCTCTACAGTGATCTACAGCTGGTGTGACGTGGGGGACAGGGGGCGGTGATATACAGCCGTCCGGGAGAGGGAGACTCCTCCAGTTCTGGACTCACTACACTAGCGTTAGGCAATTCCACTCTACTCTTATTCTGAAAGGACGCCGACGCAGCTGGACAAACGGGAGCTCGTTGGAGAGCCCATGGCTGAATGCTAGTGAGCGAGGAGGGATTGCAAACAGTCAACAGCCACCTCACCTAACAGTCATGGTCATTAACACAAGAGGGGAAGGCAATAATATAGGCATAGGTATTTATGTTGTGTTAAAGGGGTTTCGGAACTCACAGTGAGAGAGTAACCAAGACATTTCAGCTGGGGGAAGGGGGGGTGAGTGGCGGGGGGGTGAGTGGCGGGGGGGGGGGGGGGCAGGGGTGAAAGTAGACTGGAACTCTCACTGAAGCCCAGAGCACAACAAGTGGGTGCTGCGACAAAGAACGTAGCGCTAACGTTAGGAGAGGACATGAATGCCATCTATGATGCACAGAAGACACCGTTTGGGGGAGGCTTCTTGAAGGGCCGCCGTCACGGTTAAAAACATGTCTCCCTCTGGCGAAGGGACGGGCCCTTGTGCAGTGCATCCTGGGACGTCTTGTGAAGAAGAGCTCCCGGGTCCTGCTTGGGGACACGGGGTGCTCCCTTGTTGAATCGTGGGGAAAATTCTATAAATAAATCAGAATGGATCGTCAGGCCATCGGCCCTGCTACACAGACAGGTCTGGAGCTGTCAATCACCGTGCCCCTTCTCTGGCCCTTATCAACACTGTCCTCGTGGAAGCGTCCGGAAACTGGAGCCGGAGCATTTAGAAAAGCACCTTTTTATTTGGCTTGGATTTTTTACGATGAAGAGAAAAACTGAAGTGTGTTTAAACGTGGAGAGGCAGAAGAGGCGGCATTCAGGTCAGGTGACCAACGGCTGCGGGTCTTAACCTGTACCTAAGGGGGGGGGGGAGAGAAAGAGGGAGTTTAACATGCTGGAAGATAAAACACACAGACACACACACAGACACACACCTGCTGGCTAACTCACCCTCCTCCTCCTCGCCCCAGCCCTCAGCTACGCCCGCCAGCTCGTAGTGTTTCTTCCTCAGCTCTCCCAGACGCTCTCTCTCCCTCTGCAGTCGAGTCTCCAGCTCCAGAACCTGGACCTGAGCACACAGACACACACTGTTGATACACACACACTAGCTCTTTCTGCAGTACACACCTGTGAAACACACCAACACACACACGCACACGTATGTGAATGAGCGCCGTGTCCTACCTGGGAGTCCATCTCCTGGCGTTTGATCTGGGTGAGGGTCATGCTGGAGAAGTCCATGGTGTCTGGAGAGAGAAACACATCATCACCAGCCCTTTAAGGGCAGTGGACACATGCACCAGCCCTTTAAGGGCAGTGGACACTTTCACCAGCCCTTTAAGGGCAGTGGACACATGCACCAGCCCTTTAAGGGCAGTGGACACATGCACCAGCCCTTTAAGGGCAGTGGACACATGCACCAGCCCTTTAAGGGCAGTGGACACATGCACCAGCCCTTTAAGGGCAGTGGACACATGCACCAGCCCTTTAAGGGCAGTGGACACTTTCACCAGCCCTTTAAGGGCAGTGGACACATGCACCAGCCCTTTAAGGGCAGTGGACACATGCACCAGCCCTTTAAGGGCAGTGGACACATGCACCAGCCCTTTAAGGGCAGTGGACACTTTCTGTAAACATGCAAGAACCGCGAGGACTGACGTCACAATATTGTCAATGGCGCGGCCTCCGTATGATCAGATGACAGAGGAAGCGTCTGGGAAGCACTGTAGGGCATTGTTCTGGAGGTCCCGCCCTAGTGGTCAGATCTATCTGCGGTCTGGGAATCTCCCCCTCCCCTTCCCCCTCCCCCATCTCTCGTTACTGAAAGCCTATCGCCTGCTTGTGGTGGTTTTTCTGAAGGCCTGTTTCTAACAGGGATGGCGAGTCAGTCTACGCTGGCTGCATCACTGCTCCGCCAGGTGTCGACACAGGCCCGCTCACCCTTCTCCTCGATCTGGGACTTCCCAGACTTGGTGGAGGCGACCACCCCCGCGGTGGCCTGGGTCACCCCCCGGGACGCCCGCTGCAGGCGCACCAGGTTGGTGCTGTCCTTGTCTGCCTTCACCTGGAGGAGGGGAGCGGGAAGAAAGGTGGGGGGGAGCCGTCAGGCATTTTGCGGGTCGGAGAGATTTGCGCATTGGACGGCGTTTGTGACTCCATCTTACTTTGGATGCGGCCACCAGCTGAGCGGTGCTGGCTGCTATCTCGTGGGAACACACCATCAGCTCCTCGAACTTGCCCTTCCCCTGCACCACCAGATCCGCGGCGTCCCTGAGACACGACCACAACAGCACCGTCACCACGCCGTCACCACACCACCCCCAACACAGCTCCGACCCAGCCTCGACACGGCCGACACACAGCCCCAACAGAACCACGGCTCACCGAGCAAAAGGAGAGAGCGGTCAAGTGAACTTACACCATCACTGTGGCTCCCCAGCCCACCGCTTTAGAAGCCGAGATGAGGCCTTCCGTCCAGCGAGAGTTCTTGACGTAGAACTCCTTCATGGAGGCTGCCCCCTGGTGGAGACAGGAGGGAACACATGCGTTTGAGTTATGGTCTGTACTAGTTATGCCTGGGTCAGCTCTGAAAAGTACAATAGGTTAGATTAGTTTCTGAGGTAAGTTTTGTCCCCGTAAACAATGAAGCCCTCTGAGAGTTGTTAAGCAACACGGCTCAGTGCTAGTGGAATGTCGTTTTCTTATTTTGGAGCGGTCCACTAATTTCCTGCCAATTATGTTCAAGCTATTCTGTTACAGTCAATCACCTTTGGCGAGGTGGGAATTCCACCTTGGTTTCTTTTATGAAACCACTGTCAATTCGACTTAAGCTGGAGTAAAGGGTTGAAGTTTAAATGAGAATTCTGAGTGCCGTTTCTCATTTTGGAGATAGTTGCCTTCACCCGACCAAAATCTTTTCAATGAAGTGTTCTCAAAGCCGAGTTTCAAACTGACAAACATTTGGTTTTGCTTCTACCAAAGTGGAGACATTGTCTAAAAGAAGTTTGAGCTAGTCAATTTCCAGACGTTCCAAACATTTCGGACAGTGCACAGTAGATAAGCTGCATTTGAAGGAAATTGTACGTTATAGCCCAGAATTTTGCCACACATGGATGATAATATGAAAGGTTTTCAATACATATTACACTCCCCCCCCCCACCTTACCACTCACCAGGGAACACATTCTTATATCCCTCCAGCCCACCATGTACACAGGGGGATGTTCTAATCTAACCTGGTGCATCACCAGAGTGTGTGTGTGTGTGTGCGCGCGCGTGTGTGCGTACTCACCCTGCCGCTCTCCACAATGTCCCTCTGCAGATCTTTGGAAGACAGCACCAGCACCTTGATGGCCTGCATCAGCTCTGTACAGGACGCCAGGATCCTGCGGGGGGCGACAAAGAGCATTCTGGATCCCAGCTCACGTTTCATAGGTGGCGTTTCCGATTACACTCGGCGGTCGCAAACCGCGAGGCCTGCCAGTCAGAACACTCACTTCTCATTAACCTCCATCTTAATCCCGCTGTCCACCGCACGAGACTTGTTGAGCATTTTCTGCCGATGAGACAAGAAAGACTGTCAACAAGACCCTGAGGTGTTGGGTGTCGGTGTCATGGCGTGACAGTGGACTATTTACAGTTGACCCGGCTGACAGAGACACGGGGCACGGTAATCGACGGACAGACCAACCAGTGGCGTGTTCAGGGAGTGGCCTAGGGTGGCACGGGCCACCCCTGAAATCTGATTGGCCACCCCAATATATGATTGGCTCTATGCCCAGTCAGAGGCGGGCCACCCCTGGTGCCACCCCTATCAAAAATGTCTGGACACGCCCCTGAGACCCACCTCAATCCTGGCGGCGGCCGACTCCACAGCGGCCGAGGTGGCGGCCATCTCCTGCTCCACCAGGTCTCCCAGCTCCCCCTGCTGCAGCTCCAGACCCTTAGGGCGCAGCGTCTACACACCGGGGAGACAGGCGCGGTCACACCCATGTCACGCCTTCCAAAACTTAAGCCCTCACGTATAACCCGTATAAGTATAATAACAACAGAGATAACGCTTTTTTTTGTGGGGGGGGGGGGGGGGGTTCATATCAACTGAGAGGCTCACTTCAGCGGTGGCTAGGATGGTGCCCAGCGCTCCCCTCAGGGTGGTGCAGTCTGCGGCGGCCAGGCTGTCCTCCTGTTTCATCTGACCCAGCAGGGCCAGAGTCTCCGCCCCGCACGCCTTCACACTGTCCGACAGGGCTGCACCACACGGACAGGATCAAGGGTCAGAGCAGATATAGGGACACGGGCAAACAGGGTCGGGCCTCAGACATTCACACAGTTTTAGGGGACTAACACACACGCTCGGGGGGGCTGGGATACACACACACACACACACACACACCCACACGGTCAGGGGATAGAAACAGGGACACTCAGAGGGTGTAGCCAGACAGAGACATGCACACAGAGAGCTAGGGCTAATTGTATGCTCATGCCTGTAAACACATATACTGAGTGAGTCGTATGCTGTGTAGACCAGTGTGTCTGAACCGACCAGTATGTATGGACCATGGGAGGGTCAGGTAGTCAGACCAGGCCTGACTGTGTTGCTGGTCTGAAGGAGCAGGGTGTGCCAGCAGTGGAGACCCCCCCACCCCCCCCCCCCCCCCCCCTTACCGTCCGCCTGCTCCACCGGCACCATGTGGGAGGTGGCGCTGCCCTGGACGATGGTGTCCCCCACCAGGTGGGCCAGCTGGGTGAGGGCGCGCACCAGCTCAGACGCCCCTGCAGAGCCACGGGGAGACACAGGGTCAGCACACACTAGCCAGAGTCTGGCCTCGTACCGTCAAAGAGATGGGACTGAGAATGAGGAAGACGTACCGTGGAGAGAGAGAGAGACAGAGACAGAGAGAGAGACAGAGAGAGAGACAGAGAGAGAGACAGAGAGAGAGACAGAGAGAGAGAGACAGACAGGGTGGGGTGGGAGGACACAGGGAGCTCATCTCACCAGTGTGGTCCGCTAGGTACCCGTCTCTGGCAGAGTGAAGTCTCTCCACACAGACCATAGAGGCCTGACACCTGGACGCCAGGTAGTCTGCACAGAGAAGACACGCTGCGGGGTCAGAGCCACATGGTTTATGGTGGGGACAAAACAAAGAGAAATCAGATGACCACCACAGCCCAAACTCGACCGATGCACAGCTAAGGTGTGCAACACGGCCGCTGGGCTCAGGGGCTACAGAGACCCAGGCTCCTGCGTTACTAGGGCAACAGCTGCCATCAACACAAACGATATCCCTCCTCCTTCTGTTGTTGCACTTTGCGATTGAACTTGACTGTACTTTTTGTTGGAACTGCTGCACTTTGTAAACTTGATGTTTGTTTTCGCTAATTGTTTATAGTGCCTTGTAGATAGCCTGACGTTGTCATACTCATAATTCTAGTCAGAATATGAGTCTGAAAACTCTCCGTTGGCCTGTGACTATGGGGCGTGTTTCAACCAAACTCGTAAAACAAATGCCTCTTCGCTCAATTGGATAGACCTACAACCAATCAAAGCAACGTAATATGTTGTTTGTTGAAAACGAATTCAACCGAAGCGCTCTTTCGTGACGTGGGTGATTACGTTACTGTTGATCATCTGTCCATCATCGTATAAAGCCCGCCCTGACCCTTTCATTGGTCCGCCCAGATCCTGGTTTTATATAGTTTGTCCCCAATACGAGGCCCTCCAGACCCAACTTCCCGACCAACATTTTTTGTGGGCGGGGCTAAGTTGGGCTGGAAGCCAGGCTAGGTTGTAGGTACAGCGTGTTTGTGTTGTGTTGTTTATGCTGCACCACGACTGCCCTCCGGGGACAGTATACATTTGATTGACTGACGGACGGACGGCACAGATCCATCCCACAGTGTGTCCGACCTGCAGAGCTGGTGCAGCTGATGTGCGCCGGGTCGTCTATCTGGGTCAGGGAGTCCTGGACGATCCTCTCGGCCTCCTCCACGGCCCCCTGCAGGGCGGCCCAGCGCGTGGCCAGCAGCTGGCTCTCCAGAACCTGCTCCCTGCTCTCCTACACACAGAGAGAGAGAGACAGACACAGCAAGAGAGAGAGGAGAGAGAGGGCTTTAGCAACGACACACAAACACACGCGGCCACGACTGACACGGCACTGAAAAGCTGCCTTTAAAACACACACACACAGGTCGACCGACACAGGCAGGTCTTTTATTCAGCAGCGGTCGGCTCGCTTAAAACCGACAGGCTCGTCAGTGGAACGACAACAGCACCTTCTCGTTCAGCTGGTTCTGCAGGGCCTCGGCCGCCTTCACGCCGCTCTCCCTCTCGCTGGTCAGCGCGCTCTGCACGTGCTCCAGCTGTTCCCCCAGGCCGCTAAGCTCCTCCTCTTTGGCGGACAGCGTCTGCGCCAGCTCCGCCTTCTGGGCCTCCAGGCCGGACAGCTGAGAGGCTAGCTCCTCGCTCGACTGGCAGAGAGGGGGAGGAGGGAGAGAGGCCCGGTCAGGTGACAGGATGCATGGGCAACATGAGCTGAGGTTTTACAGGGGAAGAGAGAGCGGCAATGTCAGAAAGAAGGTGTGTGTGTGTGTGTGTGTGTTGGGGAGGGGGGGGGGGGAGTGAGGGCAGAGCATGAGATTGGAGAAACATCGTGACAGGAGAGGGAGAGCGATTGGCGACGGGTAGTCATTTTTCTGTCAACCACTCCTCGCCCACATGTCTGCATCGCAGAGGGATGCAAGTCTGATGCACTTGTGCGTCCACAGCTCTACTGAGCTTCTCTTCAGAAAAATACTATGTAGGGAGACAGAGAGAGAGGCGTGCTGGACACATGAAGTCGAGAGTGGATGAGGATGAGCTTAAAGATGGATAGGATGGAAGAGGTTAGAGGGTGTTAGGTGGTTGGTAGGGGGTGAGAGGGTGTTAGGTGGGGGGTGAGAGGGTGTTAGGTGGGGGGTGAGAGGGTGTTGGGTGGTTGGTAGGGGGTGAGAGGGTGTTAGGTAGGGGGTGAGAGGGTGTTAGGTAGGGGATGAGAGGGTGTTAGGTGGTTGGTAGGGGGTGAGAGGGTGTGGGGTGGTTGGTAGGGGGTGAGAGGGTGTTAGGTAGGGGGTGAGAGGGTGTGGGGTGGTTGGTAGGGGGTGAGAGGGTGTTAGGTAGGGGGTGAGAGGGTGTTAGGTAGGGGGTGAGAGGGTGTTAGGTAGGGGGTGAGAGGGTGTCGGGTGGTTGGTCGGGGGTGAGAGGGTGTTAGGTAGGGGGTGAGAGGGTGTCGGGTGGTTGGTCGGGGGTGAGAGGGTGTTAGGTAGGGGGTGAGAGGGTGTTAGGTAGGGGGTGAGAGGGTGTTAGGTGGTTGGTCGGGGGTGAGAGGGTGTTAGGTAGGGGGTGAGAGGGTGTTAGGTGGTTGGTCGGGGGTGAGAGGGTGTTAGGTAGGGGGTGAGAGGGTGTTAGGTGGTTGGTCGGGGGTGAGAGGGTGTTAGGTAGGGGGTGAGAGGGTGTTAGGTGGTTGGTCGGGGGTGAGAGGGTGTTAGGTAGGGGGTGAGAGGGTGTTAGGTAGGGGGTGAGAGGGTGTTAGGTAGGGGGTGAGAGGGTGTCGGGTGGTTGGTCGGGGGTGAGAGGCTGTTAGGTAGGGGGTGAGAGGGTGTTAGGTAGGGGGTGAGAGGGTGTTAGGTAGGGGGTGAGAGGGTGTTAGGTGGTTGGTCGGGGGTGAGAGGGTGTTAGGTAGGGGGTGAGAGGGTGTTAGGTGGTTGGTCGGGGGTGAGAGGGTGTTAGGTAGGGGGTGAGAGGGTGTTAGGTGGTTGGTCGGGGGGTGAGAGGGTGTTAGGTAGGGGGTGAGAGGGTGTTAGGTAGGGGGTGAGAGGGTGTTAGGTAGGGGGTGAGAGGGTGTCGGGTGGTTGGTCGGGGGTGAGAGGGTGTTAGGTAGGGGGTGAGAGGGTGTTAGGTGGTTGGTCGGGGGTGAGAGGGTGTTAGGTAGGGGGTGAGAGGGTGTTAGGTAGGGGGTGAGAGGGTGTTAGGTAGGGGGTGAGAGGGTGTCGGGTGGTTGGTCGGGGGTGAGAGGGTGTTAGGTAGGGGGTGAGAGGGTGTTAGGTAGGGGGTGAGAGGGTGTTAGGTAGGGGGTGAGAGGGTGTCGGGTGGTTGGTCGGGGGTGAGAGGCTGTTAGGTAGGGGGTGAGAGGCTGTTAGGTAGGGGGTGAGAGGGTGTTAGGTAGGGGGTGAGAGGGTGTTAGGTAGGGGGTGAGAGGGTGTTAGGTAGGGGGTGAGAGGGTGTCGGGTGGTTGGTCGGGGGTGAGAGGGTGTTAGGTAGGGGGTGAGAGGGTGTTAGGTAGGGGGTGAGAGGGTGTCGGGTGGTTGGTCGGGGGTGAGAGGGTGTTAGGTAGGGGGTGAGAGGGTGTTAGGTAGGGGGTGAGAGGGTGTTAGGTAGGGGGTGAGAGGGTGTCGGGTGGTTGGTCGGGGGTGAAGGAGCGAGCGAGCCACCTGTTGGGAGGAGGTGACGGTGTTCCTGAGGCCGTCCAGCTCTGCTCTGCTGGACAGCAGCTCTCTCTGCAACTCCTGAAGCTGCTGCACCTGATCCAGCTCCTGCAGGGTGGGATGGAAGGAGGACAGCGGGGAGACAGAGAGAGAGAGAGAGAGAGAGAGAAAGGTAGAGAGACAGAGACATGGGGGGGGCATTAGGAGGGAGAGAGCGACTCTGACAGACCAAACCCCCACAGGCAGAGAGGAGACCCGTGCCTCCCCCCCCCCCCCCCCGCAGGTCCGTCTCTCCCTCACCTGTTTGTCGGCCGCCTCCCGAGTGGCCTTCACCTTCTCCTGCATCTCCCTCCGCACGGCCTCCACCTCGTCCTGCACCGCCTGCACCACCGTCATCTGCCGGGTCACCTCGGCGTTCTGCACGGGCCACACAGACAGCCATCACACACGGCGCAGCGGGGCAGGAGGTGCTGATTGGCTGGGGACGGCGGGGGGGGGACGGCGGGGGAAGAGGCGGGGTGTGTTTGTGCGGAGAGATGGAGAGAGCTGTGCGGTACCTTCCTCAGCAGGTCGGCGTGACTCTGCACCAGCTCGGTGTACTTCTCCTTCAGCTTGGTGTAGCGCTGCTCGTTAGCTTGGGCCTTCCCTGGCGCACACACACACACACACAAAGACACAGCGTCAAACTGGCTTTCCCCTTCCAAATCGAGTGCACAGTAAGACTTCATGCCTTCCTGCCTCCAGCGGGTGTGAACGGCAGAGGGGGGGGGAAAGACGGGCCGAGTGCTCACTCTCGATCTCCGTCAGGCTGCGCTGCTCCTTCTCCGTGTCCTCCCTGACCCGACGCAGGTCCTCCAGCTCGGCCCGCAGGAACTCGCTCTCCCCCAGGGCCTGCATCCTCAGGTGGCTCTGCTCCGCCAGCTCCGCCTCCAGCTCGCTGACGCGCCCGCGCAGCGCCTGGCACAGCCTGCCACTCTGGAGGAGGAGGGGGGGGGGGGGGGGAAACATGTGACTATGCATCTCTTTTAGTGTTTCAAGTGCACATTCACACCCACAGTCTGTGGGTTTGAATAACTCTCGGGTTCCCCTCCATCTCTCCCTCCCTCCCTCCCTCCTAACCTCCAGTTTGAAGGACTCCAGCTCCTCCTTCAAAGCCTGGATCTCTCTGGTCAGCTGCTCGATCACACGGTCCCTGAAGGAGACACACAACACATGTCTACACACCGCGCACACATCTCAACGCGACACGCCTCTACACGCCACAGTGGCAGACACGTCGGTGCCGGTACCGTCACGAATGGCAAACGAATCTGAAAGTTGAAAGCAGGCTCTAAGACGCCCTGCCAGCGGCCTCCCCGCCCGCCCTGCTAGGGAGAGAAAGGACGAGCACGTCGGAGGAAAACAGCACGAGCACGTCGGAGCTCACTTGTCGTCCCTGCGCAGGCCGTTCTGGCTGTTGAAGTTGAAGGGGTCGGTTGCGGCCGAGGTGCCGAACAGGTCGTCAAACTGGGTCTCCACGGCGACCTGGGGCCATAAGGACAACATTCAGAGCCTCCTTTTGAAGACGCAGCACTACCAAAGCTGCACGGAAATGCTTTTCTCAACGGTTCTCAACTATTCTACGGGTCACGGTTGCATGAAATGTGCACGCGTTCTAAATCGACAGCTTCCAGAGATTA
>NC_061074.1:1452114-1461364 GCF_021917145.1 Hypomesus transpacificus
GAAAAGTGTTTGGATACATATTCAAGGAGAAATTTCGTTGTTTGATTTCCTCTCCCCAGGAAGAGCATGTCCACAGAGCGTCTGACGATGGTGAAGAGAGAGACAGACTCCAGGAGCAGAACCACTTCCTCCAGCTCCTCCACCTGTGGCAAGAGCAGGTACCCCTGCCCTCCAGATACCCCCTAGATACCCCCCAGGGAGATAGCAGGAACCAGACAGACATAACTTCCTCATTACAGACAGACAGGCAGACAGGCAGGCAGGCAGGCAGACAGGCAGGCAGGCAGAACTACCTCAGTACAGACAGGCATGCAGGCAGGTAGAACTACCTCAGTACAGACAGGCATGCAGGCAGGTAGAACTACCTCAGTACAGACAGACATGCAGGCAGGTAGAACTACCTCAGTACAGACAGACAGGCAGTCTACAGGTCCTGCAGCCTGTCACCTGAACCCTCAGCTATAAATGCCATCCTGTCTGCTTGGTAGTCCAGACTCTAAACCAGGGCCAGTTGGTGTGTTTGTGTGCATGTGTGTGTTCATGTGTGTGTGTGTGTGTTACTGTGCTGCTATGAGGTCTCCTCCTGGCCCTCAGGCTATCTGTGCACCAGCCAGGACGCTGTGGTCTTCTGAATGTTGAGGTCATTGTGAAAAAGGATCATGCGTGTGTGTGAGCGTGCGTATGTTACTGATACTGTCACCACTACTGCAGTGTAACACTATATATTTCTATGGTAGACTGTGAACATACATAGAATGGACATTAATAATTCAGTATGTGTGTGTTTGTGTATGAAAGCTTTGTCGATAAACAGCATATGCCCCGACAGCCCATGACTTCCTCGCTCGCCTTCGCATCCTCCTCACATTTTTTATATTTTTACATTTTGTTCATTTAGCAGACACTTTGACCCAAAACCACATATGGTGCACAGCACAGCAGAATATCTAGGATCAGAAAGGCATAGTTCTGACAAGGGGTCAGAAACCTTCTCTCCTCCCCTTCCTCCTCCTCCTCCTCCTCCTCTTCCTCCTCCTCCTCCTCCTCCTCCTCCTCTTCCTCTTCCTCCCCCTACTCCTCCTCCTCCTCCTCCTTCTCCTCTTCCTCCTCCTTCAGGTTCTGCAGTAATGCACCTGTCACATACAGTCTGTGGGATTCTAAATATAACCAGATTGCAGTCACTCTTCTTCCCCTATTCCATGAGTTCTATGCTCAGTGGTGTAGGCTGTTGTTGATTTAATATTGGGTCACTACTTATTTTACGATCAAATACTCCATGTTTGTTTGATAGAGACAGTAAAAGCCCCACACCTGGTCAGGAGCCTCTGAGATAACATTGTGATATTGTTTGTTTTTATGGAGGTGCCAATAAAACTGATGGTAAATGTACCTAAGGCTCTGTTCTATCTGCTCTCTTTCTTTCTGCTTTCTCTATCTCTCTTAACTTTCTTTTTTTCTTTCTTTCTCACACAATCAGTTTTTTCCTTCTCTCTATTTCTCTATTCTCTATTCTCTATTCTCTATTCTCTATTTCTCTATTTCTCTATTTCTCTCTCTCTCTCTCTCTCTCTCTCTCTCTCTCTCTCTCTCTCTCTCTCTCTATCTCCCTCTCTCCCTCTCTCTCTCCCTCTCTCTCTCTCTCCCTCTCTCTCTCCTTCCTCTGCCCCCCTCTCTGCTTCACCCTGTCAGCTCACTCCCCATTCTGCTGAGGTGTCAAGTTCCCCTCCACTAGGGGGGGTGGTCATTGAGCCGAGAATCAGGAAATGGGTTCTCATTGGTGGACAAAGTCCTTAGGCCCCTCCCCTACTAAAGTTGGCTGAGTCAACAAGGAAGGCAGGGGGAGAGCTTTGTAGTTCAGGAGTTGTCCGACTGGGTTAGCTGTGAAGACCTTTTTGTCCAATACAAGCTGTTACATAACGGAAAACGCATCACCATGAAGAAATCCCCCAGGTAAAAAGATGTTTTCAACTGACATCTAACTTATTTTGCATCAAAGTAGAGCAGGCACTAACCGTTTTAGGTTAGGTTTGTTTACTCTGTTCTGTGGGGTTTCTGCTGAAGGGAAGCAGGAACTTCTTTTAACTTTGTACACACCGTTATTTAGTCACGCTAACTTTGAGAAGAGTCAAACCGTCCTCTGCTGTTGGTTTTCTGGGAGTGGCTGGAGAGAGAATGGGGCAGAGACCAACTGAGGACAGCCATTACACACACCACAAACACACACACACAACACACCCACAGGAACATCATTCTCCACATGCAACACATATTTTTGATACTCTTTGATACACTCCAATTGAGATGGTGTTATATGAGTGAAGTTGGAAAAATTGGATGAGATAACGGAGCTTTTAAAACTGTCCAGACTTAGGCAGGGGGAGATCATTACAGAACAGGTCGTTTGAGGCAGCAGCAAGTCTTTTAGACCAGTCTACCATGTGGGTTTGGTGGCCAGAGCCACAGAGAGACACCACTGTTTCCTGTTAGGGGGAGGAGATGAACAATGTTTTGAGCTGCGCTTTCAACTGGAAGGATTACTGGTTCATCTGGCTCTGCAGAATCACTCTTGATTGACAGTGTTTGCTCAACTCGCATGCATTGAACATATTGACTGAAATTGACTGATGTAACTGATGTGAATTTTTGGGAATGCTTACGTAGGAAGAGAAGGATGAGGAGGATGGGAAGAGGGGGCTGGGAATAAGTTGCATGGATTTGAATGAGGGAGATTGGGTGGCATGCAAATTGTTCATAAGGAAAGACAGTGTTATATCCTGTTAAAACACCTTCACCTCCTTATCCATGATCTGATCTTAACTTCAGCTCTCCATTGTCTATCTGTCCACTATATCACTCTTTCCTGTCTCTGTCTATCTGTCCACTATATCACTCTTTCCTGTCTCTGTCTATCTGTGCCTTTGTCCTCTCTACCTTCTCTATTTTCTATCTCTCCAACCTCTCTTTCCATCCTCTCTCTCTCTCTTCATCCTCTCTATCTCTCTATCCTCTCCTTATCGCTGTCTCCTTTCACTGACTACTGCTTCTGTCTTCTCTATCTCTCTCTACCTCTCATTCCTTCTGTTGGGAGGGTGTCCTAATGGTCTTCAGTAGTGGTCGTGGTCCGGCACAGTGTGAAGGGATGGACAGACAGAGAGTTCTGAGTTATGACTCACTGCATATGCAGTGGAACAGCTCTGTAGGACCCCTAATGTGCCCACTCAGCCCACAGAGAAACACTTACGCCACAGAACACAGCTTCCAGGTCCTGACCCGCCCTCTCTCCACCAGTCCCATTAGGGCTCGCTCTGTTTCCCACTGATAGACTGGGCTTGACAGTCACTGGAGAAAGGATTCCAGATGGCATTTCAGACCACAATAGACTAAAGTAGAGCACCGTAAATGAGTAAAGAGTTGGCGCAGAGGTCGACAGATTAGAGCAGGAAGGAATAGAGTCGAGGGAACTGAGGCTTCTGGGTTTGGATAATATGAGCTCTTTGGATTCAGAGGCTTCTTAATCCCTCCCCACACACACTTCCTGTTGCCAGCTCCCATCATGCTTTGCTTCAATTAGTGGCCCTGTGCAGGCTCGGGTCTCCTATTGGTCAGAGCTGAACCTCCTACTTTCTATTGAAAGACAAGAAAGGCCTGTTATGTGGTCCCTTTAAAGAGACACACACGCACGCTCACACACACGTACAGGCTCCCCATCCCCCTGTGGTTGGCCTCCCACACTCCAGCAGAATCTATGTGTCAAAATCAGAAACTTTATCGGCAGCAGCTGTCGACGTGATTGTTTTTGTCAGGACTGACTGCGCACCAGAAGCAAGTACTGTCTCATTAGGAATTCTGTTCAGCATGCCCACTCTCTCTGTCTCTCTCTCTGTCTCTCTCTCTTTCTCTTTTTCTTTCTCTGTCTCTCTCTGTCTTTGTCTCTCTCTCTCTTTCTCAGTCTGTCTTTATCTCTCCATGTCCCCTGTCTGCTGTGTTAGGAGACAACAGTAATTACTTGACAGGCAGATGGTTGGAGAACAACAAACAGCATCCTGGAACACGGTCCCTGAACACCCATGACTGGGTCTGGTTGAGCCAGAACGTGCAACCATCTAGTCATGTTCATACAGGCTCCTTTCTCAGGCTCATTAACAGTCTGGTTGAATCAGATGCAATTATACCAGTTATTGATGTTAGTCTTCAGCAGCGCCTTTTTTACCACACACTGAACCTGTTTACACTTGATGTCTCCTGTCTATAGGGTCTGATGTGTTATAGGCAATTTGGGATGGAGGTGTGAAAGATAAGAGGGGTGGATAGAAAGAGTGAGAGGGGGGTTGTGGTGATGCAGGTCGGGATGGAAAGTTCTATTGAATGAGTAGATAGAGATTGGTCAATGTCACCATGCCAATTCTCTCCTTTCTGTAGCCATGGCAATAATCAAACTGTCTGCGGGGTGCGGCTGTCAGTTTCCTGGCAGCATCTGATTGGCTGTGAGCTGAGTCAGGAATCAGCGAACTGGTTTTCAACGGATGCTTGTGGAAGTTACTATCGACTGCACTCATTGTGTCAATCTCTCCTCTCTCTCCCTCTCTCTGTCTTTCTGTGTATATCTCTCTTTCACTTACTCTCTCTCTCTCTTTTTATTTCCCAGATCACCCTCTCTCTCTTTCTCTCTTGTTCCCATTTCACCCCCTCCTAATCCTTTCTAACAAGGTTTTGATGAGTATATAACTTGATATACCTGTATGATGATGTCCTCTGGGAATGATCTTGGTTTGACTCTGTGTGTGTGTGTGTGTGTGTGTAGGTCTGTGTGAGTGTGTGTGTGTGTGCCTGCACGCACGCACGTGCATGCGTGCAGGCAATCACAAAATGCTGACGAATGAAGCCGACTTCACATTTCTGAAGTCTTTCAGACGCACTTCTTAATGCACTCACTGGTCAAGGCGCCGAAGTTAATAATTGAAGAGGCTGACGGTATCTCATGCTGCTTCTTAGAAACTTCAGAGAGCGGTCGTCACGCCAACCAGCATGTCATTAGAGGTCCTTCTCACCACGAGGAACAGTTCATAACGCCTCTCCTCTCTTTCTGCCCCTCTCTCTTAGCAAGTCTAAGGAATGCTCCCTCAATGCAGGTAAGTCAAACAACAGCCATTTACTATTGGTATGTGTGTGTGTGTCTATGCTTGTCTCTGACCAAACCTCATTACTTTTATCTCTTAAAAATATCCTTTCAACCATGTAATGAGGTTACAATACTGCGGACCACCAAGCCTATTCTCAATGGAGTCTTCCCCAGTAATGATGAAAACCCAGAAACAAAAAAACCCCCCACAGAGCTATGGTCTTCCACAGCAATTAACAACAAGCCAGAGTCAGGCAACACTCAGTTTAATGAGCCCCTTACCTCAGTAGATGTTTATGTTGTGGGAGAGCTAGGAGGGGGGAGGGGAGGGCTGGGAGGAGGCAGGGTGGTTGGTTAGAAGGAGGAGAGAGAGAGAAGGAGTGGGGGAAGGGGAAAGAGGGAAGGATAGAGGGGTGGAAGGAAGGAGAGAGAGAAGGGTTGAGGGTGAGAGAGAGAGAGAGAGAGAGAGAGAGAGAGAGGAGAGAGAGAGAGAGAGAGAGAGAGAGAGAGAGAGAGAGAGAGAGAGAGAGAGAGAGAGAGAGAGAGAGAGAGAGAGAGAGAGAGAGAGAGAGAGAGAGAGAGAGAGAGGGGGGGGAGGGAGTGAGAGAAGGATAGAGGGGTGGAACGAGGGAGAGAACTTACTCTAATTTCCACCTACCCTGCCTCTTCTTACCTGCAACCCCACCTCTGCTGACCTTTGACCTCGCCCCTCCAGAGGACGGCTATGTGCGGATGTTCCTGAGAGGCCGGCCGGTCACCATGCACATCCCCGACCAGCTGAGGGACACTTACACCCTGGACCACAAGGGGGCGCTGCCTGACCGCAAGCTCAAACTTCAGTGGGGTGTATCCTTCTGGAGAGACAGAGGGCCGGGTCATGTTGGAGACATGGAACTGTCTGTACTTGGTTAGACTGAGCATGACAGCTAAGGGAGGAAGTAAGGAGGGGACTGAATGACAGACCTCCGCATACACACACATCTGCTGTATATGACTGTGCACACACTGACACACAAACCAACACCTATGTGTGTGTGTAAGTCCTCCGACATACACACACACACACACACACTTCACCTACCTACAGACACGCCTATAAACACATACGCACACCAACCTACACACACCTACTAGCACACACACACACACACACACACACACACACACACACACACACACACACAGACCACCTAGCCACTCCTGTGACCTGTGTCCAGTCTGTGCGGTTGGGGTTGTGTTCCTTGACCGCGTGGGCTCCAGGTATGGCTACCGGGGTCGTGACTGCCGCTCCAACCTGTACCTGCTGCCCACGGGGGAGGTTGTCTACTTCCACGCCTCCGTGGTGGTGCTGTACAACACGGAGGAGCAGCAGCAGAGGCACTACATGGGACACGACGACGACGTCAAGTGGTGAGGTGGAGGGGTGAGGGAGGGGTCTGTGGAACGTGACAGATGGGGGTTGTGGTGGTGCTCTTCAACACCATGGAGCAACAGCGGAGAGAGTCCCTGAAACGCATATAGGACATGAGAACAGAGGGAGAGGGATGACTGGAAGGAGAGAGAGAGGGATGAATGGAGGGATAGGGAGGGAGAAAGAGAAGGAGGGAGAGGGATGAATGGGAGGAGAAGGAGACGGAGTATGATGAATAGAGGGAGAGAGGAATGGAGGGAGACATGGACAGAGACAAAGAAATGAGATGATGGGTGATCAAGCTCAATTAATTTGCTCAATAGATAATTATAGTTTTTAGTATCATCACTCCTTAACTTAGGTCAGCCCAGGGTGCGTCCTCTGATCTTTTCACCAGCCTATCACCAGGAAGTACAGCTTGTTTCTGGGTAGATTATTAGGCCTATATTGCTGTGTCCACTTCCTGTAGACCTTCTCAGTCTCAGACAGGCCAGTTTGAATCAGGTCCAGGACCTGACTATCTTGTCTTATGGTAACATGAACCATGAGCGTGTTCCAACTGGCTGTGGTCAGACTGACCAGAAGATTTGTATTTATGTATTCTTTTTTTCCTTCTTATTGAGTCTGCTGAACATATCATTAATTACTGGTCTACATATTGTTTGTATAAAATAGAAGTCATCGTAAATTGTTTACTTTGGACAGCTGATTAAACCATCTGACCTTTTAGGGCCTGTAGTCCAGGAAATGAACAGGAAGTCCCTCTAGACCACGTCCTCTGCCAAGTGTACAATAATCTCCCAGAGGGCATTGGGAGACACTGGTTAAGCTCTGATTCACCAACCATCTGACCTCCCTCTCTCTTTCTGCCTTTTCTCTCTCTCTCTCTCTGTCTCCCCCCCCCCCCCCCCCCCCCCCCTCTCTCTCTCTCTCTCTCTCTCTCTCTCTTTCTCTCTCTCTTTCTCTTTCTCTCTTCCCACAGCTTGAGTGTCCATCCTGATATGGTCACCATAGCAACTGGACAAGTGGCAGGAAACTCCAAAGATGGCAAGGTACGTCTGGGATCCTAGACGTTCATTTGACATCCGTAGTTCCCTCCTCTCTCCATCCCTCATCAACCCCTCCCTTCTCCAACACAAGCACACCCACGCCATTCTCTCTTTGTCAATCTCTCTCTTTCCATCTTTCTTTCTCCATACATTCCTCTCTCTGTCCATATTTGTCACTCTCTCCCTTTCTCCATATTTGTCTATCTCGCCCTCTCTCCCAATCTCCCTCCCCATCTCTCTCTCCAAATCTCTCTCCATATTCCCTCTCCATCTTTCTCGCTCTATCTCTCTCACGCTCTCTATCACCCTCTCTCTTTCCCTCTCTCTCTCTATTCTCTCTCCCTCCCTCTCTCTCCATATATTTCTCTGCATATATATCTCTCTCCATATCTCTCTCCTCTCTCTCTGCAGCTGTTGGCTCCCCATGTGCGTGTGTGGGACTCGGTCAGTCTCAACACCCTGCACGTCATCGGGATGGGCGTGTTTGACCGGGCAGTCACTTGCGTCGCCTTCTCTAAGTCTGTAAGTTCATCACCTTGACAAGACTGTGTTAACCCCCTGAGCTATAGTCTGTAACAGCCCCTGGACAACCCCTCAGCAGAACCACTTCTATAAAGTGTTTTACTATTAATACAACTTGATTATTAAGCCATGCCCCCACCCTCCCCTGCACCCTTTTTTTCCCCTACTTCTCTCCCCCTCACACCTCACCCCCCCACCCCCTCCTCAGAACGGCGGTGCTCACCTCTGTGCCGTGGACGATGCCAATGACCACATCCTGTCTGTGTGGAACTGGCAGAAGGAGAAGCAGCTGGCCGATGTCAAGGTAGCAGATAGTTGTGTTTGTTATGGTTAATGATTGGAGAATAAGCTTTGCTTTATGGCTGGACCTGGTCACAAGAGAAGCGTGAGGGACAGACCTGAACTTGGTATATTTTTATTCTCTGAAAGCCCCACGGTTAAAACTCCTCTACTTCTCTTCCCCTCCCCTCCCCTCCCCTCTCCTCTCCTCTCCTCTCCTCTCCTCTCCTCTCCTCTCCTCCCCTCCCCTCCCCTCCCCTCCCCTCCCCTCCCCTCCCCTCCCCTCTCCTCCAGTGCTCCAATGACTCTGTTCTGGGTGCCTCCTTCCATCCTATGGACGCCAATCTGATTGTCACCTGTGGGAAGAACCACCTCAACTTCTGGACCATGGAGGGCAGCACTCTGACCAAGAGGCAAGGCCTGTTTGAGGTAGGGACCCGCCTGGACCTCCCTCTGTTTCTGACTGAAGACAACAACACTCTGACCAATGAATGAAGTTAAAACAATGTATCCCACACAGTGATTGAGAGGTGTACCTGTTTTGGCTTCCAGAAACACGAGAAGCCCAAGTATGTGCTGTGTGTGGCCTTTGCTGAGAATGGAGACGCCATCACAGGAGACTCCAGTGGAAATATCTTTGTCTGGGCCAAAGGTGTGACCCCTCTCAGCTAACATGTTACATAACATGTTACTGGCATTGTAGTTAGCAGTTAGTAGTTGGGACAGTTTTCCTTGTCTACCTCGAGGATAAAAGTTGGTTGAGGGGCAGTTCTATGGGCGTAGGTGAAGCCCTCTGTGACATTACTTGTAGAAAGGGCTATACAGATGAACTTGATCTGATTTGATTAGAAATTCCTCTGATGAACCTGT